>NC_023169.2:7998747-8301777 GCF_000231095.2 Oryza brachyantha | reverse complement strand
AATTATCAAGTGAATACATTCTTAGGATCGCATAAACATAATTTAGTGATTGACATACCACTAAGTTCTTGTGATGACGTTATTGTGCTCAAGAACAAAAATACATGATGAAGAAAGATCTTCTTTGCTTCGACCTCTTTCACATCGTTGAATTTAAATGAGCATAGCCGTTGATCCAGAAATCCGTTTGGGTGTAGAAGTACTTGATGGAAAGGTTTTGAAGTCTACTTTCAAACTGATCTACTCTCATCTCAAGATTCTTCTCATATAGACTGTAATTGCCAAAACAATACCAATATATCAAGGCCCACCATTTGTGGGTTGTAGGCCCACGTATCAACTGGAGTCCATCAGGGACGTGTCTTAGTGTTAGAGGACATCCCCAGCTCGTCCTTCCACATGTACATAAAAAAATTCTTAGCTATCATATAATATCTTGAGTTTTGTTTAGATCAAAGTTTAATTTTGCTACTTCGCCATGTAATCCCATATTTCAATATTTTTGCCGATTTAATCCTATGTATTTATTCCTCAATTTGAATTTTTTTTGTTCATTTTGTTCTTACTATATCTCGATTGCTTGCAGAAACAAAGTACTCTCGTGTTTGGCTGATCATGTATTCGATAGGTTCACGACTGCCTCTGGAGTTAGTGTAACAATTGCTAATGCGCAACGTCCTTGGACAATTGTAGCTAGATCGCTAATATCGCACCATCTAATCGACTTATCATTTGATCGAAAGATATATCGAGACACCGTAGTGCACATCAATAAATGAACTGATACAATAGATCTTTTCATATTGTCAAGATGTTTGTTCGGAACTCTAAAAGCAACGGAGGAAGTCCAAGTAATCTCGAGATGTTTAAGGACTCTGACGAAGCCCATAATTGAGTATTTATTGTAGCCCGCATATATTATTAATGGAAATTTCATTGCGTGTACAAATAATAGATATCCCAGGACATCCCAACTACTACTTCCATTTTTAAATAAAAATAAAATTAATATTGGACTGAATGCGACATACTGTAGTAGCACGAAGGCGTATCCACAGATTTGTAGTAGTATCATATTGTGGAATTTAGGAAGTAGTAGGCAGGCAACAGATGGGTTTATTCCATCGTCTAAAAGACTAAAATAGTAGGCAGGCATGAGGGCATCACGCGTCCACCGAAACTGCAGATGGCGCGGTCTGCAGGATGGCCTTGCCTTGGCTCTCTTCCTTCTCCTCCGCCGCCTCGGCCTCATATGCGTCGCGTTCCTGGACCCAGAGCTCGGCGTACTCGCAGTCTCTGTACTGCTCGAACCACGGGCCACCGGACGTGTAGTGGATGGCGCGCGGCGACGTCCCAGCCACGTCGGCGGGGTCGACGCGGTTGTGCCCCACCAGGAAGTTCCACACGAACGGCACCTCGCCGATGTCGGCGTCGTCCAGCCACATGAAGCGGTGCAGGTACGCGCCGCTCCGCGTGCTCACGGCCTCCGGCGTCAGCGCGGCGCGGTTCTTGGGGTGGCCGCAGTTGAAGAGTACCATGGACGACCAGTTCTTGCGCGGGTACGCCGTCTGCACGGCGCCGTCCATCTTGGTCGCCTCCTTGGGCGTGTAGTCGTGGTGCACGCACAGCGCCGCGAAGCGTGGGTCGGCCAGGCGCGCCAGCTCCGCGACGTCGGCGACGAAGAGGAAGTCGCAGTCGACGAAGACCGCCCAGCCGCGGTAGCCGGCGAGGTGGGGCGTCAGGAAGCGGGTGAAGGAGAACTCGGTGCTCTCCGTAGGGCCGCGCTCCCGCCAGTACAGCCCCGCCGACCGGAGCTCCTGCTGGACGATCGGGACCACGGCAAGCGGCACGGAGGAGCGCCGCAGCAGCGAGCGCCGGCACACGCGGTACGCGATGTCCTCGCGTGAGTCGTACCCCACGAACACGCGGAACGGCTCCGCCGCCGGTGCCTCGTCGGCGCCAGGGCCAGTCACGACGACGTCGGAAGCAGGAATGGCCTCCTCCATAACTGTTCTGTACACACTAACAAACGTGCTGGCTAGATAAGCTGAAGGTTGCCAATCCCGGTGCTACTAATAGGCTGTGCTAGTTATCACTTATCAGTTATTCAAGCTGGTCGCTATCGATGCCGCGTTTTTAATAAGAGCTAGTGTGTGGATCTAGCGCTGGAAAAAGGATAACAATGCATATATTAACTTAAACGCCAACAATACACTTGCACCCCTGTCTTTTCAATTTTGCTTATGATCATAAATCAAAATTTTAATTTTTTATTTTGAATTTGAAGCTGATTTTAGAGTTTTTTTATCATAGTTTATTTTTCAACCTTGACTTTTTAGATAACTAAGAACACATATATAAAAATTTTATTCACAAATTAATTTTTATTTGTAAATATGCCGTTTAGATTTTTTTTCCCTTATATTGTTGGAGAAGCACCAGTGACGTGATAGCTTAGCCGTGGAGGCATCATTATTTATCGGCAATTAAATTATGGTGTTTACAATACTACATTTATTCCAAAATATAAACATTTAATTTCTAAGTTGTTTAGCATAAACTACGGAGGTGCTAATAGATTCACTTTTAGTCACTCAAGCGATCAAGTTTTGAATTTTAAATTATTTAGATTATCTTTCTAAACATATGATTAGCTTTCAAATAATTGAAATGATGAAATCACGAGAATTAGTGCATGGTTATATTGTTGCATAGAATTAGAGCAAGGTTAATAGAAGAGGTAACTACTAACTCTAAAATTTTTACATGTCATTAAGAGTTATAATATGCATAGATGAGACTTATATAATACTACGTCGTGTATGTATGGTCCACCTCTCACACACAATGTCTTGAAGTTTACGCTATAATTAGCACAAATCTATAGTCCGTCTTTTTTCTCTCCTTTCTTCTCCTTTTAGAGTTCCGCACACATCACTTGTTGTATTTGTTCTTAAATTGTGCCACAAAATTAAAGTCCTAGAAATTTTTATATTTTAGTAGAGACGGAGAAGAATTTAGTGGAGGTATGGAAGCTACCGCTGATCTCTGCCTCTTTCACAAGAAGGAACTTAGGGTGTGTTCTTTCTTGCTAAACAATTTAATGGTATAAACGATGAAAATAACAATTATAAACAGCCAAATGATACATTTTGTTTAAAGTAATCCATATACAAGTTTATCATCCTACCTTTTTAAAGTAAAATTTCACCTATTATTTTCTAGTTTTTCTTCTATAGAAGCCTAGAGCATCCTCTAGAAAAAAAATATTTTTAACAATTCCAATTCTTTTTTGTATTTCTAATTAATTTCTTTTCGTGTTTCTAATTCATTTTATTGAGGTACATATTGCTCTCTTCTGTGGAAAAAAAAGTACTTTGAACAATTCCAATTTGTTTTTTTATAGGTGGTCTCGTATCGTAAAGCAGCGTGAAATATTTTAATATTTCCAAAAGCTCATTTCCCTTTCAGTCCATAGACCAGGTACTACACGAGCCCTCTCCCTCCACACATAAAACCAACTCGCGTGGTTCACCAGTTCCACCAAAAACCTACTATTAGTGTTATTTGTACTGTAAATATTAGTCTTTTTTCATTCATTGATTTTTCCTATATAAATAAAGTAGTTATTGTACGTATTAAAGATTTGCTTCATTTTATTCCACGCTTCTTCCTATAGCGTGAAATTAAAAAAATGCATATTTTTAACACTTCCAGCTTCTTTAACTACCGTACTACCTCCTTTTTTTTTTTATCGATGCAGTCGATTTTTTAATCTACATTTGACAATCTATCTTATTAAAAAAATTAAATAATTATAAATTATTTTGTTATGATTTGATTTATTACTAAAGTAACTTTAAGTATAATTTATAATTTTATATATTTACAAAAAACTTTGAATAAGGCGAAGAGTCAAGCACAAATCCAAAACTCAACTATGAACAATATCGAGATGTATTCTCTAATAAAATGTGTATGTGTGAAGCGTCATTGATAACTGAAAGCTATATTTCGTCGGTAGTTGGGCGCCCATGCCCCCTCTGTTTCGTGTGTAAGCTACCATTGCTGTTCGAGCGCATTTACGTACACACACTATGCATTCGCTTATATTATTAAGCCATAATTGAATTAGATATGATTTTTTTTTGAAAAACAAAAGTTCTCCTTCTCCACACATCTAGCACGCCCCCCACGAGGCCGCGAGCGATGTAGTAAGAAATTGTGGCCATGCTTTGCGCGCCCAAGCTGCGCATGGCGACGCAAGCGGGAGGGACCAACAGCGCGGTCGCTAGCGTACGTGGTCCTGTCGTGTAAACCACCAGCAGGGTAGGGAAACCAGCAGAACAAGCCGCGTTTAACTTTTCGATGTCATAGACTCATTAGAGCTTACATGTTATAGACAGCGAGTGGCAAATATATTATTTTGCCAATCTTACTAATGTTTATAATAGATTTGTCACTGCACCCATATGTCATAGACTCATTAGAGTCTATATGTCATAAACAGCGAGTGACAAATATATTATGACCACCGGTATGAGCGGCAAAATGTTAAATTTCCGAAACACCTGCAGGTGGTGCTTGGCTGTGCTGATCGCTCCACAGTTGTCGTCCACCGGGTCCGATCCTAATCATCAACAACACTAGTGTTTCCTATTGACCCATCACTTTCTCTTTTTTTTTTCTTATATGTTCGTTTCTCTCATTACATCGCAATTCGCAAGCTGTTATTTGCGCTGAGATCGTAACTATTCTTTGTATCTGTGGAGGACAACATTGGTGATAGAGATACTCGTTGATAGAGATACGCCAGATCTCAAGCGATGCATTAAACAAAAATCATGGATCTATACGTTTATTTTATAAGTTATTAGGGCATGTGCAAATGTGACTCTAATGAGAGGGAATGAGAAGATAAAATCTGTTGTCATGCCTACAGTTGACTCTTAGCATTTATTAAAGAAAATTTTTTGCATGAGGGTGTATAAAAAAAAACTAACGTAATAAAAATATTTTATTGAATTAATAAAGAAACCACAACTGACTTTACCTTTATACGTATCATTATAAAATAGGTTTTTATTCACGATGGACTCTATCATTCAATATGGCATGGATCTATATGATCAGTGGATCTCATTTTAAAGATCTTACATATATTTTAGCCATATATATAATCCACAGCCTTAAAAGCCAAGAATTTACTCTACGTTCGTTTAGAATGGTTGAGAACTTTTCCACGTGCACTTAAAACGATAATGACTCGTTAGCAGAAAATGATAAATAGATTGATATGTTTTTTCAAGACACTTTCTATAGTCTTTTTTTAAAAAAACATGTTGTTTTATACTTTGGAAAGCGTGTGCACAAAAAACAATAGATATAATTAAGTACATATAAGTTAGGAAACTAGTCATTTGAACATTATCTTAAAATATGAGGCGGTGATTGGTTGACTTTTAAATGAAAAGGCCAAACAATACATTTTGAAATAAAAAATAATTTGTAAATAAAACTTTTATATACATATTTTTAGCGATTTAAAAGCCAAGACTGAAAAATAAATTTTGATAAAAAAACTCCTAAAAATCAACTTTAATTTAAGATTGAAAATTTAAATTTTGGCATATAGGAATAAGTAGAAGCGAAAAGACGAAATTGTCGGTCTAAAAACAAAGATAACACCTGACGAAACCTCCATCAAAATTTTGCGAAAACTTGACTTGTAAGTTGTACGTGGTTGTTACTTTCTTCAACATAATAATATAACGTTTGAACTCAGATCGATCCTTTTGCTAATTCAAGTTTACTTATATTACCGCTAGCAACTGATCGAGACTAAGCTTATAACCTCGGAGAGTAACGAAACGCTGTCAATCGTTAGTCACCGGCAAAACCATCGGCCGAGGGAAAAAAAAAACTTCTGTACACAGGTCCTCTAGATCCATAAGATTTAGAGATTACACTAGCTGAACAGGTACGAAATTTTTGAGCCACTGTAACATGGCAGCGAGAGATTGGTTGCAGCACATGGAAAAAATGTTCTCATCGACATGACGGTGTTCCCTTCTCGGTTGCATGGATCTGCGATTCTGCGAGAGGGTGAAGTGGTAGGGCGTCGGTCGGCGCGATCACCGCCCACCCCACGAGGAGCGGTGTCGGTTGCTTGCCCGACTCACCCTCGGAAAACAAGTGTCTGGACAGTGTGGCTCTAGCTACGGTTAACAGTAGTTTTCTCTTGTACCAAATTTTTTTTTTCGTCAATCTCACGTATATCAATATAAAATAAAAGTAAAAAATTCTCTACTTCATTAAATACTATTTCGATATATTTATTTTCTACTTTCATAAACTATAATACTGTAGAAAATAAATTTATTTTAGAATAGATAACATGAGACAAAGATAAAGTAATTTTGGAATGGATTGAACATTAATCATAATGCAGCTCGCATACGACACTACAACAAGTCTTTAATTGTTGTATTGATATTTAATTGTTGTATTGATAATAGTAGCAATCGTAAGACAGCTTACATATGCCACCATACCGTTCTTTATCTGCCGAGGTCCCTCGCTTGTAGGTGTGGCACTGCTTCTCTCCCAGGTCAGCTTCAGTACCTTATCGTGTTTAGTACCCATTTCGTTTTGTATTTTAACATATCTTTTGATGTTTCTAAATTAAGGTCCTAAAATTTGGTGTAGAGATATTTTTAACACAAAACAAATATGCTCTAAATATATATAATAAATTAATTTCATGTTATAAATTTTTCTATTTTTTATAAATTAGTTAATTTTTAGAAGAATAATGAAAAAAAAGGTTATAGATGTCATCCTCAACTTTTCGCTTCTACTTTTGCTTATAAGCAAAATTTAAATTGTCAATCATAAATTTAGAGTTGATTTTGGCGTTTTTCATAGTAACTTTTGTACTCTTTACTTTTAGATCACTAAGAATATATATATATATATATATATATAGGAAAATAGATCCTACTACTAGGTGTAGCTACTTCCTACACGTCCATGATGAAAAACATTTTCATAACTGTTTCTGCTCCCGCCCAACAGAAAGTATAGACACTATTAAATCTCATGTGAATGATACAACTACATGTATAGAGTTTATACTTTGTATTGAAGGAGAGAAGAAATATATATAGATGTGTTTCTGCACCTTAGATGTAAAAGAAGTAGCTATATATATATATAATTTTATTTAGAAATACGTTGTTTAGCTCTTTCGCTGAAGAACCAAACAATTACCCTGTTACCACTGTCCTCTGTTTATGAGTCACTAAGGGTAGAGTTAATCGAACTCTATCATGTACATGTTACAACTCTAATTTCTATCCGGTAACCAACCACGTTCTCATCGACACAAATTATTCTAACAAAGTTTCAGATGGCAGAGCGAAATTATTACCGGCGTGGTACCATCCCAATCTCCTGCGGCCTTATTTTTTCGCTTCTACTTATGTTTATAAGTTAAAATTTAAATTTTTAATCTTAAATTTAGAGTTGACTTTGGAGTTTTTTTAACGAAAGTTTATTTTTCGTCTTGGCTTTTAGATCATTAAGAATACATATATAAAAATTTTATTATAAATTATTTTTTATTTATAAACATGCCATTTGGTTTTTTCTATGAAAAAATTGAAACAATCACCCCCTTGGTTTTCTCAAGCCATCATGTCACCCCATCTTGATCAATTATCAAAGTACATTTTTTTTGGGTTTCGCCGCAGTTGTTATATATAAGAAAACCAATGATCATGGAACTTGGTATTTGGGAATTCAATCGATCCATCCTTGGGTGCCTAGAAGGGCACAACATGGGTGTTACCGTGTTAATGTAGACTACAGTGGGTCCAGTAATCTGCGCCATCTTACTGGTCGTTTCGCACTCCAGCTAGGAAATAAAGAACTGGGCAACCTGCAATTGCCTATTGTAACGGAGCAAGATGCCAAGAAAACAGGCACAAACATTTTCATCAGTCTATTGGATATTCACGCTTTTTTGGTATATATCACCTAAAGAGTTATTAAAAAATTAAATTAGTATGAGATATATCATTCCACAAATATTAAAGTTTAAATTTAACTTCTATAAATTGTAACAAAAATAATAAATTTAATTATAAATATGTGCACACTAGTTGTGGTTTACTTTGTTGTTTTTATTACAACTTGTAAAAGTCAATTTTAGAATATTTTATATCATTTTATATTTTAAATTTTGTTAACTATTTAAATGATGCGTAAGAAAAAGATAGATATACAGCCCAATGATGAAAAATCCATGTCTAGAAAACAGCAATGAAGCGAGCTCCGAGTCATAACGGTCACAGTGTCACACCATGGCTCCAGGGCCACTGACTCTGGCCGTGACTGTCCTAGAGCAATACCACGTCTCTCCAACTCCGGCGCCGGCGCCCGGTCAGCTACGGTCTCTGCCGCTCACGTTCTTCGACCTAGTCTTCTGGGACTTCCCGCCCGTGCAGCGCCTCTTCTTCTACGCCAGCGCCGATCTCTCCGACGTCCCCGACTTCCTCCACAGCAAGCTTCCCCTGCTCAATGAGTCCCTGGCTGCTGCGCTGCACCATTTCTACCCCTTGGCCGGGCGGTTGCCGTGCAGGATACAGGAGTGCGCGTCGCCGGAGGTTGTATACTCGGACGGAGACTCCGTTCGCCTGACCGTCGCCGTCAGCCGCGACGACTTCCAGGACCTCGCCGGCGACCACCCCCGCGACACCGCGAGGTTACGTCCGCTGCTGCCTCCGCTGGCCAAGCATGGCGGCTGTCATCGGCCGTCGCAGGACGTGCTCGCCGTCCAGGTCACTGTGTTCCCGGGCGCGGGCGTTTGTGTGGGCACGACGCTGCACCACGCCGTGGCCGACGGGTCCAGCTACGTGCACTTCTTGAAGACGTGGGCCGCCATTCACCGCCTCGGCGACGAGTGCAGGGAAGCGGTGGTGGTGGGCTACACTCCCCCGCTGTTCGACCGCGGCGTCCTGCGAGACGACACCGCACTCCGGGAGTCGTTTATCCACGACCACCGGCATCTGGTGGAGTCCGGCGACAGGAGGCTCGACGAATGGGACGTCAGTCGGCGGCCAGACACCGTGCTCGCGACGTTCAGGTTCACGGACGAGCTGCTTCGCAGGCTGGGGAGGCACGTCGAGTCGGATACCTCGGCGCGGTGCTCGCCGTACGCGCTGGTGTGCGGCGCCGCGTGGGCCGGCATCGTGCGCGCACGATGCGTCGGCGGCGGCGGCGACGCAGACGACGACGGCGACAACGCGCGGTTCGGGTTTGTGACCGGGTGCAAGCCACGCATGAGCCCGCCGATACCGTCGAGCTACTTCGGCAACTGCCTGGGGCTGTGCTTCGTGGAGGCCGATCGGCGATGCCTCACCGCGGCGAGCGCCTCGGCGGCCATCTGGCTTGTCATCGCGGGGCTCGCCGAGCAGGGGCGGGCACTCCGGGACGCGCGCGGCTGGGTGCGTGGAGCGCGGGAGTACGCGGCGGCGCGCGCGGTGACGGTCGCGGGTTCCCCGAAGCTGGGCGTGTACGCGGCGGCGGATTTCGGCGCAGCGTGGGGCGGTCAGCCGCGGAAGGTGGAGATAGTGTCGGTCGAGCGCACCGGCGCGCTGGCGCTGGCGGAGAGCGGGGGGCGCAACGGGGACGGCGGCATCGAGGTCGGGCTGGCGCTGCCGCGTCTGCAGATGGAGGCGTTCCGCGCGTTCCACGCCGAGCTGGTTGGCCTGCTTCACGCCAATGACGTGGCCACGCCGTTGCTGCGAGAGCCTAAATCATGAGATTAATTATTTGCGTCGGAGCACGTGGGGGATGGTGAATAGGCTCACCATTTCCTTGTCTACCTATTGGATTGGGATCATTTTTAAATTTGTAGTTTGATTTTGTTTGGTATGTGTCCGTACTTATCACCACGTGACTATGGACCCCAAGGACGATGTTGACAGCATACAGAGACATGTTGCATACTCCTATGTTTTAGTGTTGAGTGGCCTCCGCGTGAAACTGTGAGCGACGTGGAACCTTGAGAGACCACATGCATGCTCTACCTCATCCAGGCAATGGCGCAACCACGGTCTCTTCGAGCCTAGCTCTCAAACTGAACACTGAAACTACTCATACCATGCCTCCACACACCAAAATACTATACCATTATGGTAAAAAATCAATTTAAAACTATTCATTGTATAGAAAAAAATTCTATTCTAATGACGTTAACAGCCAAGAAGGCTCATGGTTACGGTTGCAATGGAAAAAATTAAGAACTAATTAACCAATGGATAAATCAATTTATCTATAACAAGAAGCAAGGTTATGAGATGAAAGTAGCTTAAGATAATACAATTAGCATACAGTTCAGAAGGCTCAAATTGAATGTTAAAAGTATATGTTTGTGCATTTACTTAGGTTGGATTTGACTCCTTTGAGGATTATACTCGTTACAAAGATTTAATTGATATATTTCTCTTCATCTACGATTCAAAACATGTTCTAATTAGTAATCAAATACTAACAAATGGTATTATGAAAAAGGGAATGAAAGAAAAACACTAACCGGCTCTTCTTGTTCTTGGTAATCAAATTAAGAAGGGGAAAAAGAAGCCCGACGCCTCCACGGCTCTGCCCTCCGCGTCGATCCTGCTGGCCGCTGCCTACCGCCGCACGCCCACCAACCTGTTGCTACCGCTGGCTGCAGCGCACCCGCCAGCCTCCCACTGCTGTTAACGTCAGAATTTGGAAATAACTGTTAGAGATTAAACCGTAATTAAAAGACCAAATCGGATGGGAAACAGGGCAATCGGATAGAAGACCAAAGCGGAGTACAACTCGGATTCAGCCGATGGAGTTTGGATCGGACAAAAATGGGAGTCCGATTGGGCCTGTGAACATTGCAGATAGAATCGGAAGTAATTAGAGTCTGTGTAAACTAGTTTGTCTATATGTTAAAGTTTGTTTAAGATTTTATCTCTGAATTAGAGTCTGTGTGTAATAGATTAGTTATTAGATACAGATCTATATTTGGTTAGGTTAGTTATTTCTCGAGGTATAAATATAGCACTCCGTAGCTTTGTAAAATCTATCTATCAATACAAATCAATTGCTTCCGGCGCATCGCTACCCTCTTCATCGAGTTTTCAACACCGACAGAACTTGGCACCTGATGCCGGGCTGCATCGTCTTGATCTCCGGCAGAGGGGTAAGTCCTACGTTCCGCCGGCCAAGGTAATCGTATCAGCTCGATTAGAACCGTTCGGTTTGGTCCGATCTTCTAATTTGGTTGTGCGATTGCTAGTTATCTTATCAGCTTTAGCTTAGATCACTTTCGTGTCTTGAGTTGATCTGGTCAACCAATTTGGGTGATCTACGTTGGTTTGATATTTGCTATTTGACATATTCAATCTAATACTGTCTCGGTTCAGTCCGATCTAGTAGATTTCGTTTATCAGATGGTTTATATCAGATCAATGTATTTCGCTGATCGGTGGACATATGATAGACTACATGAAACTCTTGGTTTATGGTAATGGAAATAAGTTTTGTTGGCATTATCGATGACAATGACGATACCAGCAGACTCCATTACACAAACCATGAAGAAGTGGCGGATGAAGCACCATATAAGGTATCGTGATATATAACAAATTTGAGTGCAAGCATAGTATATCTATCATATTATGGTAATGTTAATTTAATTATCATTTTGTTGTATAACAGTTAGATGATAAAGTTGTCCAAACTTTGATAGTTCCTCGTGTTGGAATGACTTTTGAATTAGAGAACAAAGCATATGAGATATATAACACCTATGCTGGAAGATTTGGTTGAGAATCCCAAAGAGCTAGAACAAATGTCAGATCTGATGGAACTATATATCAAAAATATCTAGTTTGCAGTAACCGAGGACAACGAGAAATTAAGTCTTCACATGATACTACTAGAACCCGTGGTGATGGTCACGGGTTCGCCAAAGCTAGGCGTGTACGCGGCGACGGATTTCGTCGTAGCCTAGGGCGATCAGCCCTGGAAGGTGGAGAGAGTTTTGGTTGAGCGCACCGGCGCGTTGGCGCTGGTGGAGAGGGGGGTCTAATCGGTGGCCGCTGCATACGGAGAGAGAGCACGGCGATTCTTTTCCTTCTCTCTCCTCCCCTCTCACGTACATACATACATATACACACACATATGCACACAAACACGAACTTTATATAAGTAAACTTTCGGAATATAAACTTCAGGCATATAAACTTATATATATATATATATATATATAAACATTATACATGTATACATATATACTTTATGTATACAAATTTACCCATATATATCTTTATACATGTAAACTTTTTGTATACACAAATATTATAGGTATAAACTTAAATATGTAGACATCTCTATACATATAAATTTTTATATGCAAACTTTACACACATAAAGTAAAAAAAGTTATCTATTTTGGGAGTGTTCGCTCGGAGAGAACTAGGGCGAACGTTAGCTAATTAGTCTTTTCGGGCGGAGAGCGGGTGCGACCCGAAAAGGCTAATGCGAGCACCGCGTGACCGCGCGGCACTGCCGGCCCAACCACGGCCCACCAACTTAGCAATAGACATTTTTTTATTTTTTTCTATTACTTTATAAATAGGGGTTTAAACTTTATAGGTATAAAGTTTACATATATAAATTTATATGTATAAAGTTTTTTCTGTAATAAGTATATCTATAATTTTTTATGTATATATAATATTTTGTATTTATGTAGATTTTTATATGAAAAGTTTGTATATATGTGTATATGTATATAAAGTTTATATGTATAAAGTTTACATGTATAAATTTATATGTATAAAGATTTTTCTATATTAAGTTTATATCTATAATTTTTTATGTATAAAGTTCTTTACTTTATGGGTACAAAGTTTACATGTATAAATTTTTACTTTATGGATATAAAGTTTTTTTACTTTATGGCTATAAAGTTTGCAGGTATAAAGATTTTTCTATACTTAGGTTTTTATCTATTATTTTTGTGTATATGTAATTTTTATATGTACGTATGTGTGTATATATACAAAGTTTGCATCTACAAAGTTTATGTGTATAAATTTACATGTATAAATACATGTGCGTATATATATATATATATATATATATATATATATATATATATATATATATATATATATATATGAAAGTGTTTCTGCACTTTAGACGTGAAGGGAGTAGCTACATTTGTTAGTAGGATAGAGGCTTCCTATCTATATATATGACAAGACTAATACACGCACCCCTCTTAGTATAAGCTGTTTTATGCACCCTCGTCTTTTCCTAACTATCACCTCCACCTCCCCTCCCTTCCTCCTTTTTCCACGCAGCCACCTCCCCCCTCCCCCCCTCCCCCCTCCCCGTCCTCCTCCTCCCCTCCCTTCCTCCTTTTTCTAGGCAGCCGCCTCCCCCCTCCCCATCCTCCTCCTCCCCTCTACGGCGCTAGCAGCCTCCCCTCGTCCTCCTCCTCCCCTCCACGGCGCCAGCAGCCTCCCCTCCCCCCTCCCCCATCCTCCTCCTCCCCTCCACGGCGTCGGCAGCAACCTCTCCTCCCCCTCCCCCATCCTCCTCCTCCCCTCCAAGGCAGCAGCACCTCCACCTCCTCTCCTCGTCCTCCTCCTCCCCTCAAAGGCGGCAGCAGCAACCTCCCTCCCATCCTCCTCCTCCCCTCGACGGTCGCAGCAGCAACACCCCACACACACTGTCCTCCTCCTCCCCCGCCCTCCCTCGATGTTGTTACTGCATAAAATTTTTGTTACTGCAAATTCAGGATTTGTTTTACTGCATAAATAATTCTGGCCCCCTCCCTACCACAAATTCAGGCTTCGATCTACTACATAAATTAGTTAGATTACAGAAAAATTACTATTTTGTGTTTCTGCTGAAAACCCCAGGATTTCCTCCCTTTTGTGGTTTTGTGTTACTGCATGATAATTATGTTACTGTAAAATTTCATGCTTTCATTGCTGAAAAAATAAGGCATTTCAGGGTATTATGATACTACATGAATAGTCAGGTTACTGTAAAAAAATTATGGTTTATGTTACTGCAAAAAATTCAGGATCACCCCTTCCTAATTGAGGCTTTGTGTTACTGCATAATGATTATGTTTTTACTGTAAAAGTCATGCTTTATGTTGATGCGAAAAAATTCTAGACATGAACGAAGTGTTTGAAAAAGAAAAAGAACACACGATAAGGTCAATGAGGAAGAAGACGAAGAGGATCTTTTGTACTTAAACTAGTTTGATTTAATTTTTTTGTACTTGTTATTCCAGACATACACTTATAATGCTATAATGATAATGCAATGTTACTGCAGATCTGCTACATTTTGTGCTCTGGTTGGTTCGTTGATTGCAATATTATACAACTATTGTGATGTCTGTTACTGCATATACACACATGTTTTACTGCAAAAATGTACATATGTTATAGTGTACTATGGAAAATTTTGGCAGAATTCCTTGTGCAGATATGGACATCCAGAACAGACAATTAGTGGTAAAATATACAAGGATGTATGATTAAAAAGAATCACAATGTTACCACTGTTACTGCAGATATACACATGTGTTGCTGCAAACATATACGTATGTTACTACATATTATAAAATCAATTGATGTCTCTTACTGCATATATTTGTACTTGTTATTCCAGACATACACTTATAATGCTATAATGATAGTGCAATGTTACTGCAGAAATGTAATATGTTACTGTGTACTATGAAAAATTTTGGCAGAGTTTCTCCTGCAGATATAGACATCTAGGACAGGCAATTAGTGGAAAAATGTACAAGAATGAATGGTAAAAAAATCACGATGTTACCGTTGTTACTACAGATATACACATGTGTTGCTGCAAACATATACGTATGTTACTGCATATTGTGGAAGCAACTGATGTTTGTTACTGCATATATACACGTGTGTTACCGCAAAAATGTGCATATGTTACTGTATACTATGAAAAATTTTGGCAAAGTTCCTCCTGCAGATATAGACATCCACGACAGGCAATTAGTGGAAAATATACAAGAATGAATGATAAAAAAATCACAATGTTACAACTGTTACTGCAGATATACACATGTGTTGCTGCAAGCATACACGTATGTTACTGCATATTATGGAAAATTTTAATAGAGTACCTCTTGAAAATATGAGCATCCACGATAGGCAATTAGCAAACACACACATATATATACTAGAAAAGTGCTCGTGCGTTGCAACTGGAGAAATCTAAACTTAATTCATAATTTCAACATCAATTTAAATAATAATAAAAGTGGTCGACGTTCGGTGTCAGCAATAAACTTATAGGGTGGTTACCAAGCTCGAAATTCGATGGTTAAGATGAAGAGGGAGGCGATTTACCCAGGTCCAGGCTCTCGACGTGGCGAGATAATACCTTACTCCTGCTTGGCGATTGTATTCCTCAGATGAATTTCCGTTGCCCTCAAGAGGGCACCCCGTACCCCTTATATAGTGGGGGAAGGGTTACAGATATGATAGAGTCCTAATCTAGTAAGACTAAGATTTATCCTAATTTGGTTACGGCTCGGGTTTGAAGTACACGGCATGCAATCCGGTACATACCGGACTCCTAGCCGACACCGTACAGATATATTCTTCTTCCTATTCGGTACCCCGTTGACCATACGTATTTGTATAGTCTCCGGATACCCCCGGTATAAGTATCCCACAATAGCCCCCGGAGTCGTCCATAGCAACGTAGGTTATCTGTGCAGATCATTGACCAGTAGGTGTATCATGGCGCTATATGCTTGACATTATCCGAGTGCTTTTGAGGCGCTCCCCGAGTGCTTCCCGAGTGATGCCGAGTACTCTGTGATGATTGTAGAGGTTGTGGAGGACTCCGAATGGAAGCAGACATTAGGTGCATCGAAGATGCACCTAATAGGTGTAGCCCCCGACTCTATGCTTAAATGCATAACAATTAAACATAGAGTCATCTATGGACTGTTACCCAAAAGGTTTCCTCTCGAAGTTTTCGAGCTCACCAACTCGAGCTGCACTGTTTCAAGTGCTTCCGGACCCGAGTGGTTTGGAAGTGAGTTTGTGCCATGTTTCCCCAGACGTGCAGCGCTTAGCTATGTTCTGCCCATGGGATAGGTTGCGCCGACTGGCTAAACCGTTACAGCCGAGTAGTTAATACCGACTTAATTCGGATTTACTCAAAGTTTAGGCACAGGCTAAAGAGCGCAATTAAGTGCCATGGGTGATATCGACTGACGCCTGCCCGAGTGCGGCCATGAGCCCATAACATAGGCGTTCCGTCGATTCCCGATTTGAAGGAAATTACGAATTTCATATTATCGTCATAAAACTCGCAACGTTCCTTAGGAATAGCACGGTACCCATTATGCCAGCACCGAAAATTTCGGTCCACCTTGCCCGCATGGGGACATAACGATACTTAGCCTGGTAACGGAATTTTATAGCCGTTAGGCCCAGCAACAACCCATTTAAGCTTCCCGTTACTCTGCCTGTTCATCTTCTTCTCCGCCGCGCTAACCACTATAGCCCTAATTTGCTCCAGCAATCTCGCGCTCACCGAAAACCTAGCCTCCGCGCTCAGAGCTCTAGCCTCTCCTCCACCCATCGCATCTGAGCCCTCTCCTCCAACCCTTTGGAGAAAGCTCCCGATGGCTTCCCCAGTGGATTCAGGGAAAGCACTCTCGCTACACGCCTGGCAGACTTCCATCATCACCGACCAGAACCTCTCCACTCTCTCTGGAGCTGGCCTGATCCTGAGCAAGGAAGTAGCCGGATACCGCAGTGCACATAGCAAGGAGTTCCCTACTCCCGACTCGCGAGAGGTAGTGGTATTCGAGGCTTTCTTTGAGCGGGGTTTTAGTCTTCCAGTGTCTTCCTTTTTTCGGGGTCTGCTGGATTCTATGGAATCGAACTCCATCATTTGAACCCCAATTTCATTCTTCAAATCGCGGTGTTTGTATACACCTGCGAAACCTTCCTTGGGATCCCCCCTCACTTCAACCTTTTTTGCCACTTGTTCGCCGTTACGCCCCAACCCAACCGGAATCATCCCTCGGTGGTGGGCAGCGCCGGCATCCAGCTTCGTGAGGGGAGCAAAAAGGCTTGGCTTTCCTTGCCCATGAAAACATCTCTCAATGGCTGGCATGCGACATGGTTCTATTGTTCCAACCTTGCCGACTCCCTTCCTTCATTCATCGGCCACGCGCCAGTAGACCGGGAGTCCTGGTCTTCTCTTTCGACTGCCGAGGAGATGCTGCAGGTGAACTCTCTCCTCAACCGGATTGAAAACCTGAAGACCCCTGGCCTAACTGGCGTCTGGGTAACTTGGCACTTCATCCATCGCTGAATCCAGCCTCTCAAGGATCCGGTTCGATTCGCCTTCAACTACGTCGGGACTGATGACCCGACTCGGGAAACCGCGGAGACACTTCGGCCGGCGGATATCCGGTCGCGAGCCCGCAAGCTGTTTGCTCCGAACACCTCCATCCCGGCCAACGCCTCTGATCTTCCCCGTCCGTTTAATGCCTGGAATGCCCCGCCGCCGATGAGTCCTTTACTTTGCTGGAGATTCGTTTATTATTTTCTTCTGGGGAGATTGCCCCAATGTGTCATAATCTGGCTCTTGTCACGCTCGCAGGATCGGCACCAGTTCCTGTCTTACCCTCCAAGTCGGGCATTGCCCACACTCAAGAGGGGGTCGCAAGCTTCGGCTGACGAGCCGGCTGCCAAGAGGATGGCATTTGATCCGAACGCCGAGCTTGCCGGGGCGGCCGAGGACGACACTCCAACCCCGGCTCGCTATCCTAGCCCACCTCCTCTGAAGAGCTTGAGGAAGCCTGCCTTCAGGACATGGACAAGGTAACTCGACTTAGCGTTTCCGCCATGATCCGAGTAGGTCTGCCATAGTTGTCGGAGTCTTATCGCCTGTTTTCAGGAAATCAAGCGACATTGACTCGACTGCACTGGCCGGGTCCAAGGACGCTTAGCCCCCGAGCCCGGCGGCGGCCGTTCTTCCTATTGCCCTGACTCCAGCCCTTCTCCCAGCGGTTAACCCCACGACGGGGCGACCAACCGAAACATCATTGGTGATTATCCTAGCCACCGCTGCGGCGCCCACTATAGAACCAGACGCGGCCAGTGTGCTTCCCGCCATAGGTTTTGTGGAGCTGGATGCTAGGACGACCATCCCAACGGTCGTGGCAAAGACCTCGGCGACGCTGCCTCTGAGTGCCCTAGAGAGTCGCACCGACTGGGCCAAGATCGACCCGTCGGACGACTCCAAGGACATCACCAAGATCGAGCGATACATCGAGAAGTCGGTGAAGCTCATGAAGGTATTCTCATTACCTGCCTTCTTGCGTGCACAATCCTATTAACTTTTAGCGTGTCATTCAGGGAATTAAAGCACGCTCGAAAGCAAAGTCAGAGGCCCTTCAGTCGCTGGATCCCTAGTCGGGGAACATGGATGCCTTGCGGCAGGATCGCGACGAAATCCTAGAGCGGGCGAAGGCCATGGAGCACCGCCTGCAAGGTGAGATAGCCGATCTTCGTGTGGAGCTGGTATCGAATACCGCTCGGATCAAAGGTGAGACGATTTGTCTCTGGTCGTTGTTTCTTCATTGTGGCTGAAGGTTGCCTTCTTTTGACAGATCAAGACGCGGCCTTGGGAGAGTTGAAGAAGGCGAACATCGGGCTACAGGCTGAGTGCTCCAAGCTGCTTGCGGTGAAGGCCAAGCTTGAGGCCAAGCGCTCCCAGCTGTCGGCCTCGAAGGCTGTGCTGGAAGCCGAATGCGCTCGACTCAAGAAAGCCAAGGACACCGCCGTTGCTGAGCTCGTGGGTAAGTTTATCTTTACCCCGTCCTTCGTTCTTCCCTTCCGGGCGTTTCCTGACTAACATGCTTACTAGCAAAGCCACAATCCTGGGTGAAGTTCGTGGTGGAGGCCGCCGAGGCCAGGGCTCAGGAAGCTATGGTGGCTCAGGATCGGCTCGTCACAGTTGCCCTTAATGTGCTTGTGGCGACGCCGCTACTGGCACAGGGCTCCTCGTCGATTAGCATAGACGGGGTGGTCCAGTAGCTGAAGAAGATGTCCGCGGCTCATGGCGCCGATTTGCAGAAGACGACGAAGCTGGCATCTGGCCACGCTCTGGCCATCGTGAAGTCGCTGTATCCCCGGGTGGAGGTTGACGCCGTCTGCGACAGGTTCGCTACCGACTACGACGAGGAGACGGCTATGAAGTACGTCAACGAGTCGGAGAAGGCTGCTGAGTCGATCGTGGATGACCTTGGCCTATAAAGAAGTAGGAGAACTTGTACTAGTTAACCATGTTCTAGGCAAACTTATGATGATGTGATTTTATTTGATCTATTTGCTTCAGAGTCTTTTGCTGTGGTGTGTCTCGTTGTCATGTGAAGAGTTATCCTTTCGACGTGTGCCTGTCCCAGCAGCCCCCGAGCGGATTTAGCCAGCGCGGAGCTTAGCGTGGTGCCATTCGGTTTGGTGGGGAGCGAGGTGTGGCCAAGCAGATGTACCACCGCATCCAGACTTTGATTGACCGACAGTTAGAGAGCTCATTGGTAGAAGATTTTATTGCAAAGATCCCAAAGGTAGAGTACATTGTAGCCCCCGATTGGACTCCCGAGTGGTAGGCACTCGGCGAGGGTAGTCAAAGGGTAAAAACAAAAATTACAAGAAATCGACTATGTGTGGAAGGGACGTAGCTGTTCGATGTTCCATGAATTCTCTAGCAGCCTTCCGTCTTCCATCCTTAGTCGGTACGAGCCGGGCCGAGTGACCTCGGCTATGACGTAAGGCCCTTCCCAGATCGGGGAGAGCTTGTGTTGATCTTTCCTGGTCTGTACTTTCCGTAAGACCAGGTAGCCGACTAGGAACGCCCGACCGCGAACATTCCTGTTGTGGTATCGGCAGAGTCCCTGCAGATAGTGCGCCGACTGGATAGTTGCGATGTCCCTGGCTTCTTCTAGTCTGTTGAGGTCATCTTCCCTGCACGTATCTGCCGTGGACTCGTAGTTGCGTATGCGAAACGATTCGTGGTCGATTTCGGTGGGCAGGACTGCCTCTGCTCCGTACACAAGGAAGAAGGGCGATTGTCCCGTAGCCCGACTGACGGAGGTGCGGAGTGCCCAGAGTACTAGCAGCAGCTCTTGCACCCATCGTCCGGCATAGGGATGTAGTCAGTCGAAGACCCTGGTTTTGATTCCTTGAAGGATCATGCCGTTAGCTCTTTCAACCTGCGCGTTGCTCTTCGGGTGTGCTACGGAGGCGTAGCAGATCTTAATCCCACGCTCCTCGCAAAAATCTTGGAAGACTCCAGAGATGAACTGCCTACCGTTGTCCGTAATGATACGGTTCAGAATGCCAAAGCGGTAGATGATGTTCTGTATGAAGAATTTCGCATGCACTGAGTCGATTATGGCGACCAGTTTTGCTTCTATCCACTTAGTGAATTTGTCGATGGTGACAAACAGGTGGGTGAACCCTCCTGGTGCCCGCTTGGAGGGCCCGACAATGTTGAGTCCCTAGACGATGAATGGCCAGGAGATCGGGATAGTTTGCAGTTCCTGTGCCGGCACGTGTGTCTGCCTTGCGACGAATTGGCACCCTTCACACTTTCTAACCAACTCTTGCGCGTCTGTTACGGCGGTTGGCCAGAAGAACCCTTGCCTGTGGGCCTTTCCAACTATCGTCTTGGCCGAGGCGTGCTTCCAACAGAGGCCCGAGTGGACCGACTGGAGTATTCGTTTGCCCTTGTCAGGGAGCACGCAGCGCATGAGGATGCCCGACGCGCTTCGCCGAAGGAGCTCTCCGTCTCACATGATATAGAAGTAGCTTCGTCGGTTAATGCGTTCGGCTTCTGCCTTATCAGTCGGGAGGACTTCCTCCATGAGGAACTTGATGAATGGAGTTCTCCAGTTGTCAGTGATGACTGTGACCGTGCGATCGTCGAAGTTTGGTGGTTGGCCGTTGTCTCCTGCGTCTTCTGCTTCACTCGGGGTTGGTTTGGGTTTATTTTTTTTCTCGACTGTGGGCTTTGTGAGGTGTTCGATGAATATGTCGGTTGGCACCTGTAGCCGTTTTGAGCCAAGATTAGCTAATTCGTCGACGGCTTCGTTGTTGTGCCGCAAGACATGAACCAGCTCGAGTCCCTCGAACTTGTTTTCGAGTTTGCGCACCTCCTATCAGTAGGCTTGCATGTTTTCGTCAGCACAGGTCCACTCGTTCATGACCTGGTTGACGACTAGCTGGGAATCCCCTCGATCAAGCAGCCGCCTAATCCCAAGGGATATAGCCAACCGTAGCACGTGAAGGAGTGCTTCGTACTCGGCGACGTTGTGCGATGCCGGAAAGTGGATCTAGAGCACGTACTTGAATTTCTCGCCGTTGGGCGATATAAGCACTACTCTAGTCCCGGCTTCCGACAAGAGTAAAGATCCGTCAAAGTACAATGTCCAGTGGGGCAGCTCTTCTGGCGTGGTTTCTAGTTGCACGTCAGTCTACTCGGCCACGAAGTCGGCGAGTGCTTGTGACTTTATCGCGTTGCACGGCTTGAAGGTGATGTCATATGGCATCATCTCCAGTGCCCACTTCGCGATGCGGCCTTGCACTTCCTTGTTGTGTACGATGTCGCCGAGGGGGTAGGACGTGACGACTAAAACCTGATGGGCTTGGAAGTAATGAACGAGCTTCTTTACCGTTATCAGGACGCCGTAGAGAAGTTTCTGGACCTGGGGGTATTTTAGCTTGGACTCTCCAAGTACTTCGCTTACGAAGTAGACCGGTCGCTGCACCAGCTGAGCATGTCCATCTTCTTCCCGCTCGACCACGAGGACCGTGCTGACGACCTGTTCTGTGGTCGAGACGTAGTAGGAGCGGCTCGTTTGGGCTGGGCGAAGCCAGCACGGGGGGAGAGGTCAAGTATTTCTTGAAGTCCTCAAAGGATTATTGTGCCTTCGGGGTCCATGTGAAGTGGTTGGTCTTCTTCAGTAGTTTGAAAAAGGGCATCCCTCGAAGACCGAGTCGTGAGACGAATCGGCTGAGGGCCGCCATGCATCCGGCCAACTTCTGGACATGTCGGAGCTCGCTTAGAGGCTTCATGTTTTGTATGGCCTAGACTTTTCCTGGGTTTGGCTCGATGCCTCGTCGGGATACGACGAATCGAAGGAGCATACCGGAGGGGACGCCAAACACACATTTTTTAGGGTTTAATTTCATCCTGTAGCGTCGAAGGTTATTGAACGTTTCCTCTAAGTCGTCTAGTAGGTCATCCTTCTTCCTTTACTTCACGACCACCTCGTTGATGTATACCTCCACGTTTCGCCCGATCTGGTCGTGGAGGCAACCCTGGATAGTCCGTTGGTAGGTTGCCCCTGCATTTTTCAGACCAAACGGCATTGTGATGTAGCAATACACGCCGAATGGTGTGATGAAGGAGATCTTCATCTAATCTGTCTGTTTGAGACTAATCTGATGGTAGCTTGAGTAGCAATCGAGGAAGCTGAGCAATGCACAGCCAGCCGTCGAGTCTATGACTTGGTCGATGCGCGACAGACCAAACGGATCCTTAGGGCATGCCTTGTTAAGGTCCGTGTTATCCACACACATTCGCCATTTGTTATTTTTCTTTTTGACCAAGACGGGGTTAGCCAACAAGTCGAGGTACTTGACCTCTTTGATGAAGCCAGCAGCGAGCAGTTTAGTTAACTCCTCCTTAATCACGTCTTTCCTGTCTTGTGCGAAGCGGCAAAGGCGTTGCTTAACTGGCCTAGCGTCGTCTGTTACATTCAAGGAGTGCTCGATCACTTCCCTAGGGTCTCCCGGCATATCAGACGGTTTCCAAGCAAAAATATCTTTTTTATTTCGAAGGAAAGTGACAAGCGCGAGTTCCTATTTCGAATCTAACTGAGTTCCTATGAATGTAAATTTAGACGGGTCGGCGCGGTCGAGGGCGATCTGCTTCTTCTCGTTGGAGGTGATCTTCGCTGTCTTTTTAGATGGTAGATCGTCGTCCTCCGTCTTGTGAGTCGAAGCTTCTCATATCTGCTCCCAGCCGGCTTGCTCTTCGGCCTGTTGTGCAATCTCGCAGCTTTCCGCCTCGCAGCTAAAGGCCTGCTTGATGTCGCTGCGCATGGTGATGACACCATGTGGTCCAGGCATCTTGACCATAAGGTAGGTATAGTGCGGGACCGCCATGAACTTGGCTAGCGCGGGTCTACCGAGGATGGCATGGTACGCCGTTTCAAAGTCAGCGACCTAAAAGTAGATGCTCTTCGTCCGGTAATTGTCTTTTGCTCCAAAGGTCACCAGAAGAGTGATCTGCCCGAGTGGTGTTGCCGATAGCCAAGGAATGACCCCGTGGAAGGGCGCATTGCTGGGCGTAGCTCCGACCTCAGGATCTTCATGTCATCAAGCGTCTTGGCGAAGAGGATGTTGAGGGCGCTCCCTCCGTCGGTGAGAACGCACTTCAGCTTGACACTCTTGACGACTGGGGCTAGCACCAACGGGTACCGCCCCGGGTGACCCACTCAGTCAGGATGATCTGAGTGGTCGAAAGTGATTGGGACCTCTGACCACCGTATGTACTAGGGGACGTCCACTGTCGTGGTGTTTATCTCCCTTGATGCGAGCTTCTGCTTCCGCTTGGACTCGTACGCGAGCGGGCCACCAAAGATGTGGTTTAGCTTGGCCTGCGGATCCTGGAAGTCGGCGTCGTCTTTCTTGTCGGCGGGTTTTGTCTTGCTCGGCCTGGTGGCCCCCGACTGGCCTTTGGCTAACTGTTCTGCGTAGTGACGCATCACAAAGCAATCCTTGGCTAGCTAGAGGACTTGAGATGGTAGGGGCACTTGCTATTCATGACTTTGTCATAATCAGACATCTTGGGGCGCTGGATGGGCAGTCGGTCAGCGACGGCGACCAGCTCCTCGGGCTTACGTTTTCGTGAGTCCGAGTCCTTCTTGTGCTCCTTTTCCTTTCCTTTGCCCGACGGCTGCCCTTTTCTCTTCGTGCTTGTCTTCCCGCGAGGCGGACACCGCATCGGCGGCCGCTGCGTAGCATGTCGAAAAGATCTTTGACGGTGGTCGGCTCCTTCGTAGTAAATTTCGCGATGAATGGTTCATCACGCACCCCTTTTTGGAATGTGGCGATGACCATGTCATCTTTTATATCAGGGATGGAGTTGCGGACCTCTGAGAACCGTTTGATGAAGGCCCCCAGGGATTCGCCTCTCCTCTGTTGGACTTGGTACAAGTCATACTTCGTCCTTGGCCTTTCGTACGTGCCCTGGAAGTTCGCGATGAACCGGTCGTGAAGCTCTGCCCATGAGTCAATGGACCGTTTAGGGAGCCCCGACAGCCAATGTCCAGCTGAATCGTCCAAGGCTAATGGTAGGTAGTTGGCCATGGCTTTCGTGTCGCCGCCTACTGCCCGGATGGCCATGGTGTATACCATGAGCCATGCTTTCGGGTCAGTGGAGCCGTCGTATTTCTTGATGCCAGTGGGCTTGAAACCAGTCGGCCAAATCAACTGACTTAAGTTCTTGGTGAACACCGGGACACCATCTATCATGTCAGTATCTGAGCTATCGGGTGACCGATGCTTAGACGCCTGGCTATGACTTCGGTTGTCCCAGTCGTGTCGACGGTCCTCCCGGCGGGTGTGGCGTTGATGTTCGAGCTTGTGGCGGAGGTCGGCGGAATTTTCTTGATTAAGGCACCGCTTCTCAACCCTAAGCTCTTGGCGCTGCCGATCTAGTCGACGAATCTCGTCGTCGATACGGTGTTGCCTCTTGACGGAGTCTCTCCTCCACACCGAGTCAGGGGAGTGTCGGCGCGCTCTGCTTTCGCTATGCGGCCTTGAACCAGTTGGCTGTCAGGAGACGTTCGCCCGAGACCTAAGAGATCTGGACGACTGAGCCTCCGAACGTGCGATTGGGGTACCTGTCGTGCGTTGGAGAGAGTGCTGGATCGCAGCAGTTGTCACCATGGCCTTGACTTTGTTTATGGTTTCCACCATAGGAAGGTCTGGCTGTGGGAGCTGCTGGATGATGTCGCCGAGTAGGTCGGTGGCTGCACGGACATTCTGCTGTGGCGTCTTGAAGACGTCGTGTCTGTCGACCTGGGTCTGGAGGAGATCACGCTGCATCTTGCAAGATTGGATCCATAGCGCGGCATGAGTTCGTTGTGTAGGATCGAAACAGAGTTGAACAGACCTACCAGAAGGGGGTGAATGGTAGGTTGAACCAAAAGCCAAAAATCTTTTAGCGGAAATAAAAGATTACCTCTGCTTACGCCGCTCCTGAGATTACCTTTAGTTACACTGCTCCTATGCCGCCAATCTGGTTGCACTGCTCCTGAGATTAACTTGATCGCGCCGCTCCTGTGCCGCTGATCAGATCGTTGAGATCCAGAGAAATACCAGTAGATGAAAGCAGAATATATAGATTGAATTATCTGAACTTTATTGCTTCAACTGTTATTTACAAAGTGCACCAACAGCACTCCTTACTAAATTGTCGATCTAAAATCAACACTAAATCTCACAAAAAGCATACTGGGGGCATACCCCTCGGTCTCTATATATATCGACAAGTCCATCACCAAATAGGAGTAGGACTCCTTATACTAATAGGACTCATCCTCGAAAACTATCTCCAATTAGAATCCAACTTCCCAAAATCAAGCCTCTGCACTACAGTACCCGTGTGCTACAGTGGCTGAACATGAATAGTACGCGGTGGCTACGGTTATCCGACTCCGCGATAGTAACCTCCCGGGGACTGTAGCGTCCCTTTTTTTTCCTTGTGCCTGCATCGGTTTCCTTCTAATTTTCTTCGCAATTTCTACCATATTTTTATGGCGCTCACACGCACAACATGTTAAGCCCGTTACGATTCCATCCCACACGGTGTTCCTCCACCATGTGTCACCTCGTATTCAAATCGTTACCCAGCATCCTCGATCGTCCAGACCTCATCTCCTCCCTGAGCTTAGTCACGATCACACCGCCGTTGACTGATATTGACCTCCGAGAATCACGACTCTAGTCCAACCATGTCACATGGCATCCTGACCATCCAGACCCCAGTTCCTCCCTGAACCTAGTCATGGTCCTCGCCATCCAGACCTCAGTTTCTCCCTGAACCTAGTCATGGCCCTCGCCATTGACCACAGTTGATCTCAAGTCACCTGCACACATGAGACAAACAAACCGTTTCCGGACACAGATATCATAACCTGATCCACATTAGTCACACACACTCACACCAACACCATAATTGTTTCCAAACCAAATATATCAATTTACAAGACAATTGTTCGTCACAAAATATTGATCATGACTATGATCTTACAATCTCCCTCTTGATGAACACATTGGCAATAACTCTAAAATGCAACTCCAAAATGCAAATTTGTTTTTGAAAAATAAAAAACAAAATATGTCAAAAGGCATAAAATCGACTATATTAAAAATCGACTATTTCTCCCCCTTTCAAGATACATTTTGTATATTTCTCCCCCTTTGACAATGATTCATCAAGAATTTCAAAAGGAAAATATGAAACATGTATATGCAATGCAATATTCAAAAACCTTGTCAAAATTTTAATTGAACCTTTTTTTTTAGAGCGTTTGCAATATACCAAAAGTAATTCAATAGCATGTATTTTAATAACAAGGTAGATAAATGACTAGCTAGCTAACAAGCATGCATTCAAGTTTAAGCATGAATCATATCTATTACAATTAAGATCAAATCAACATTAAAGATTGATGATTTCAATGATTTATAATTCAACATGTCTACTAGCCTAATAAAAAAGAATGACAATCATATATAGACAAGAAGATTAAAACACTCTTTCTCAAAATGACGTGCTCATTCTCAAGGCAAACATATTTCGGGTACGTACTTGTCGTAAAAACGGTTTCCAAGGATTCGACACCCATTATTTTTCTCACATCGAATACGTCCTTGTCGTCAAGACTGTCCAAGGATTCGGTATTCTTTTTTTTCTTTTTTTTCTTTTTTTCTTTTTTTTCACCACTTGAGACATTAAAAGAGCATTTGAGGAATGTAAAAACCATCAAGCATATATATGAACGCCAATAATCCAAATTAGTGCTAGTATCAACATTGCATATTTATTTAATTCAAGTAAAAGAATTATATGTCATGTATCGTATCACTTAAATGTAAAAGCAATGACTCATATCAAAACAAAAACACATACAAGCTAAACTAGTAGCCACAAACCTAACAAGTATTGCTAGCAAGCACAAGAATATACTGAACAATACTTTCGTTTTTATTTATTTTTTTGTTTTTTTATATCACACCATGCGAAAATTTCACCATGTATGCAAAAACGAAATCAAAAGAAGAAAACAAAACATAAACACAACAAAAAAAAACTCCCCCTCAATTGATGACAAAAAGGACAAATAACTCTAAATTCTTCAAGAAAATACGTAATTGAAAAGCCTACTACAAAAGCAGATGTCGAAGCCTAAGGTTAGACAATAAAAACTTAGGAACCCGGTACTGAGACACACGACCAAATCCAACATAAGCAAAACCAGTAGAAAATTCAACACATTCTCCGTTGGAAGAAACTGCCTGAAGTCGATCTGACTGTGAGTGTACCTTCAGTCTAACCGGTAGTCAATCTGACTGCTGTTACAACGTCGGTCTGACTATTGTCCGAGAAGAAAAACTCGATTTTTGCCAATTTGATTTTGCAAAAGCAATTTCTCGTTACTTTTTTTGTTTATGAGCAAGTCTAAAACAAAAGGCAACCAAGTGTCCATCTTTTCCACAAAAAGAACAAGTGTAATTTTCACGAGTAGAAGTAGATGGTTTAGAAATCACAGGTTTTGTTTTTTTAATAGTAGAAGGAATACCATTTATACGTAGTTTATCATGATTACAAGAAGTTGGATCATCATTTGCAGTAGCGATCAAAGAACACATATTATAAGAGCCAGCTTTAAATTTATTAATTTCAGCTTTAGCCTTTTCTAACTGATCAACACATGAAACATATGCCAAATTAATCTTTTCTTTTTCAGCAATTATCTTAGTGCAAGAATCACATTCAGTTTTATTTAAGGACTTAATATTATAAATTTCAACTTTAGTACTAGCAAGCTCATCATGTAAAGCAACACAAGAATCACATGACGTAGAGGCATTACACTTAAGAGCGTTAATTTCAGATGTCATGCTAGCAAGAGAAGTTTTAAGTTCATCATTCAAATCAATCAAGGATTTATTTTGAGCAGTTAAATCTTCACAAGAATTTGATAAACGTAAGCAGTGTTTTGTTAGAAAATCAACTTGATATTCTAAACATTCTTCTATTTCTTCTAATCTCTTTTTTTATGTACATACTAAAGCACATGACATCAAAACACACATATCGATAGACATGTTATAAAAGATCAAGATCGATTAAGATCAAAAAAGCAAACTAGGCTCTACTACCACTTGTAGGATCGAAATAGAGTTAAACAGACCTACCAGAGGGGGTGAATGGTAGGTAGAACTAAAACCCAAAAATCTTTTAGCGGAAATAAAAGATTACCTCTGGTTACGTCGCTCCTGAGATTATCTTTAGTTACACAGCTCCTGTGCCGCCAATCTGGTCGCACCGCTCTTGAGATTAACTTGATCGCGCCGCTCCTGTGTCGCTGATCAGATCGTCAAGATCCAGAGAAATACCAGTAGATAAAAGTAGAAATTGTAGATTGAATGATCTGAACTTTCTTGCTTCAACTGGTATTTACAAAGTGCACCAATAGCACTCCTCTCTAAATTGTCGATCTAGAATCAACAACTAAATCTCACAAAAAGCACACCGGGGGCATACCCCTCGGTCTCTATTTATACCGAAAAGTCTATCACCAAATAAGAGTAGGACTCCTTATACTAATAGGACTCATCCTCGAAAACTATCTCCAATTAGAATCCAACTTCCCAAAATCAAGCCTCTGCGCTACAGTACCCGTGTGCTACAGTGACCAAACATGAACAGTATGCGGTCGCTACTGTAGCATCCCTTTTTTTTTTCCTTCTACCTACATCGTTTCCTTCCAATTTTCTTCGCAATTTCTACCATTTTTTCCGGCGCTCACACGCACATCATGTTAAGCCTGTTACGATTCCATCTCACACGGTGTTCCTCCATCATGTGTCAGCTCGTATTCAACATCATCACCCGGCATCCTCGATCGTCCGGACCTCAGCTCCTCCCCGAGCTTAGTCACGATCACACCGCCGTTGACTGATATTGACCTCCGAGAATCACGACTCTAGTCCAACCATGTCACATGGCATCCTGACCATCCAGACCTCAGTTCCTCCCTGAACCTAGTCATGGTCCTCGCCATCCAGACCTCAGTTCCTCCCTGAACCTAGTCATGGCCCTCACCATTGACCACAGTTGACCTCAAGTCAACTGCACACAGAGACAAACAAACTGTTTTCGGGCACAGATATCGCAACCTGACCCACATTAGTCACACACACTCACACCAACACCATAACATTTCCAAACCAAATATATCAATTTACAAGCCAATTGTTCATCGCAAAATATTGATCATGACTATGATCTTACACGTGGCTTGTCGTTCCTTTTCTTCTCGCTCCTGGGCGTTCCTTCTCCTCCTCGAGTCGGCACTCTTCTGCTAGTCAGGCCGCCTCCTCCTCTTGCCATCTAGCTGCACAAGAAGGCGACGCCGGCTTGCTAGCGGCGAAGATTTCTCGGGGCGGCACGAAGCTTCCGGTACTGCTCCGGGACTCGGAGGCGTTGACCAAAGGAGTCAGCATGGCCTCGGGATTGATTTCCACCTCCATCGGAGTTGCACCCTGGTTTGCCTGTCAGTCCGAACTAGGAGAAAGCATCTCGGTGTCGTGTGACCCAGATTGGATCTAAGTATGTCCCGATGCCTCTTTGTTAGGCTCGAACCGACAGACTTCCTCATCGGAGTCGGAGGAGCTTGAGTCGGTGTATGACAACGCACCGAACTGGTCGGTCTGAAGCCTGATGCCGCCGAACTTGAAGGTCGAGCCCAGCGGGAACTTCCTCTTCATGATGTCCGAGTTAAAGTCCATCGAACTTCGCTGAAAAGAGCTTTAGATCGAAAAAGAAAGATAGCGCACCCCCTACCTGGCATGCCAACTGTCGACGTTCAGTGTCGGCAATAAACTTATAGGGTGGCTACCAAGCTCGGAATTCGATGGTTAAGATGAAGAAGGAAGCAATTTACCTAGGTTTAGGCTCTCGACGTAGCGAGATAATACCTTACTCCTGCTTGGCGATTATATTCCTCAGATGGAATTCCGTTGCCCTCAAGGGGGCACCCCGTACCCCTTATATAGTGGGGGAAGGGTTACAGATATGACAATATGACAGAGTCCTAATCTAGTAAGACTAAGATCTATCCTAATTTGGTTACAGCTCAGGTCCGAAGTACACAGCATGTAATCCGGTACATACCGGACTCCTAGCCAACACCGTACAGATATATTCTCCTTCCTATTCGGTACCCCATTGACTGTACGTATTTGTATAGTCTCTGGATACCCCCGGTATAGGTATCCCACAAAAGTGATCATCACCAAGCGGAGAATTCCACACCCTTCTTCATGCAACAAAAAGGGTGGCTCCGTCAAGTAAGATAGATAGGCTAGATAGGGTGGATCGATCGAAATTAACGTAACCGAATTAGCTAAGTTCACTTTAATATATTATCTTTTTATTGTCCATGTATCGATGTGTATTATACCATAGATATGGTGAGGATCGAACATGCGTGAGCTGCCTTCAGACTCATTGCCGATTACCACTTGAGCAAGAGAGCATAAATGACTTTAGTCTCGTCGTCTCTATCTTGTATTAGTACGTGCGCTGGACGGATTGTGTTTCTTCTCGCATGCGCTGGACAACGGTGGGAGCGCAGGCCGCTTAGGCCCACGGGAGAGGAGGTCACGCAGGCAGGCGGGAGGCACAAAATAAGTTATTCTATGGGTTCACATATTAGTTTATATATATATATATATATATATATATATATATATATATATATATATATATATATATATATATAAAGCGATCGACCCTCGGGGGGTGTAGCGACGGGGACGGCGGCCTCGAGGTCGGGCTGGCGCTGCCGCGTCTGCAGATGGAGGCGTTCCGCGCGTCCCACGCCGAGCTGGTTGGGCTGCTTCACGCCAATGACGCGGCCGCGCCGTTGCCGCGAGAGCCTAAATCATGAGATTAATTATTGGATCGGGATTATTTTTTAAAAAAATTGTAGTCTGATTTTGTTTGGTATGTGTCCGTGCTTATCAGCACGTGCCTATGGACCCCATCCCTAGCAATTAAGGACGGTGTTGACGGCATATAAAAACATGTTGCATATGTTTTACCATTGAGTTGCCTCCGAGTGAAACTGTGAGCAGCGTGGAACCTCGAGAGACCACATGCTTGCTCTACCTCATCCAGGTATGTACTCTAGCGCTACATGCACACGCACCTCACTGCTGTCGCCGATTTTCACATCACCGAAGATGTTCCGGTCATGGTGCGTGACATATATCCTAAATTTTCAGTATTTAAAGTTTAAAAATTTTAAATCAAGAACATAAAAACTTCTTATAAAATTGCATCACGCAGGACTTTTCCTCCCTGGCCCTCTCCCATAGGCTATCCCCATGCAGGCCCACCTTAGTCATTCCCTAGTCGAGCGCATCCACTCTGTTTCTGCACATAAATGCCCCGAGTATTATATCATCTAGTATTTGATATAACCATCAGATATACTCAAACGAGTGTGATCCATACATGTATAATAGTCACATGCTTTCAAATATAATAACCAAAGGTATTGAGAAGTACGTGCGAAATAGATAATTATGATAATAGTTTAGCAATCCTTTATGTCATGTCTCTCAAAACCACTCAATGGTGACGACCAACAAGCGTACCCAAGAGACTCGATCCAAATAATCAGTATCATATATCTCAATCACATAACCTATACATGTATTCAGTTAGTCCTAGAAAAACGACTAAGTCCACACTTTCTTCTAAGCAATATTGAACCAAACGTAGGAAACTAAACTAATTAACATAAAGAATAAGCACAGATACAAACTTATCTGAGTTTAAATATGCCTCAAGGGCTAATTACTTGGTCTTTTGGGAGCTTGACTACCCAAATCCCACAAGCACCTAATTAGGGGTAAACCATGAGGTGACACAATCTTGAAAGTCCTAATCAGCGCCATACAATAAGTTATCTATTTCAAGAAACAAAATAGTATTTCATTCTAAATGCAAAATGTGATACCATCATCTTTATCTTTATGATTGACTGAAAGGGCATATATCACTGGCATTACCATTAGGTTTGTTACATTGAACGGCCAGGTCTTACACGAGTTTTTCTTCGGTATCTCATGACAAGAGGTTTTTATGTAGGCTGTAAAATTTTTGTTTCGCATGATACTGAAGTGTCTTCCTTTAGATCTTCATCTAGCTTCTTTAGTTGATTCTATCTTTTATGTAAATGAACATTGACTAGAAAAAAATGCCCATGCATTGCTACAGATAATAATAATTTTTATTGTACATCTCTACTATATATATATAATTGTAGAGTGTGGCCCGTGAGTGACGACGTACAAATAATTGGTGGCAGAATCATTACTCCTTTTTATAATAAGTAGGGATTAGCCAGATGTAGTTATTTGTTTAAATCATTTTTTGTTATGTATCCTTCTGAAGAAGAGTGGTAGGAATATCAAATAAACTCATCTCCATTCGTATCGAGCAGGTCAACATAAGAAGAAAAAATTCTTGTAAAATGGGAACTCCAGCTCCTTGAATCCCATGTAACTTTGTATTTCTCTTGTTTGGATCCTAGCACCAGTAAACTCTAGCTGCCAACGACAATTCTACACACAACACATTCAACTAGCCGATAGGGAGGCTCACGCTCAAGAGAAGTTGAGATGCTTGAATCCCATGTGGACGTCCTTATTATTGTGCAGGACATCCTCCTCTAGTGGATAACACTACCTCCATCTCTAAATATTTGATGCCGTTGACTCTTTGTAAAATATGTAAAGCTATATATATGCATAAAAGTATATTTAACCATAAATGAAATGATATAAAAATAATTAATAATTATGTAATTTTTTTGAATAAGACGAATAGTCAAACGTGTATTAAAAAGTTAACAGTGTCAAATATTTAGGGACGGAGGGAGTAGTTATGACAGCAACTGGATGGGCTTGAAAATACCCCACTAGCCTGTGGATACCATAGCTTTGAATTGTTAGTCACCTTGCTGAAAAAAGTAAACTGGCCACCTTCTGAACTAGCACTTCCTCCTGCCTCCCGACTACTATAACTAGGCTTATGACTTGAGCAATGGTCGATACGTATAGAGGGAGTTGTTTATTAGGATAAGGGAAAGCCAACATTAGTGTAGTCAAGTACTTCTTGGGGTCTCCAAGGGCCTGATGTGCCTCGGATGTCCATTGGAACGTATTGCTCTTCTTTAACAACTTGAAGAAATTGACATCCCACGTTGCACCCGATTTGAGAACGAAGGCACCCTTGAGTGATGCATTGGTAAGTTGCCCTTCCATTCTTCAACTCAATGAAGGCACCCTTGAATGATGCATTGGTAAGTTGCTCTTCCATTCTTCAACTCGAACGACATTGTGATGTAAAAGTACGCCCTGAGTGACAGTCGAGGAAGCTAAGTAGTTTGCACCTAGCAGTTGAATCAACAACCTGATCGATATGTGGTCAACTAAACTAATATTTAGGGCATGCTTTATTTAGGTCCATATAATCTACACATGTACGCATTGCATACTCTTCTTCTTGACCCGGACTAGGTTTGCCAACCAACCTAGGTACTTGACCTCTTTGATGAAAGTCTGGCAGCCAAGAGTTTGGTCAGCTCTTCCTTGATCGTGTCCTTCTATCTAGGGCGAATCTTCGCAATTATTTCTTGAATGGCTTGAAGTCAAGCTTGATGTTAAGAGAATACTCAATCACCTCCCTAAAGACACCAAATATATCATAAGGTTTCTAAGCATTGCCTAGAGGAAGGTGACGAGCACAAGTTCTTATTTATGATCTAACTCGGTGCTGATTAGTGCAGCATTGGACGGGTAAGACGGTATCTTCATTTACTCTCCCGACCCTGATTTAGTTGTCTTCTTTGCTAGAACGTTGTTCGTCGGACAGGAGCGAGGACATGGCTCTGATTTGTTTCTAGCCAACTCGTGCCTCTTGACCGTGCCATCTAACAACTTTCATCATCGCAGGAAAAAGGTTGCTTAACGTCACTCCGCAAGGCAATAACACCATGGGGACTTGATATTTTGTCATAAGATAAGTGTAAAGCAGGACAACCATGAAGTCTGTTGATGCATGTCTTCCAATGATGGCATGGTAGGTGGTCTCAAAGTCAGCCACCTCGAAGCACATGTTTTTCGTGCAATAGTTCTTGTTGCCAGGTCACTTGGTAATGTGATCTGATCGAATGGTGTTGCCGACGGGCTGGGGTAACCCCGTGAAACAAAGTGTTGATGTGCTTTCACTCCTCACCAATAAGGCTATCTTATGCAAGAGATTCGAGAACACAAGACAATAGAAGAAGCAATCTGAATACATTGCGAAAAATAGATGAATCTCACAAGTTGGGCTTCTGACAATCTAAGCAAAACAAACCATAACTTTGACAATCTAAGCAAAACAAACCATAACTTCTGCTACGGAATATAAAGGACCTATGATCAGCCAAGGACCCTGGGATGCATCCCTATTGGACTCTAATAGGATACAAGGCCCAACAACCTAAAAGACGGTGATTCACCCCGATATATTTTGAATGCTCTATTGTTTGGACGATTCCCGTTGAGTTTGAAGAAATTTTGGCATGAGACTAGATCGATTTGTAAGATGATCCCATTAGCTTTCCATACATATATAGAACATTAAAACAGAGTGGGGGTGTGACCTAGGCAACCAATTTAGTGCGACCTGCTCCTAAATCTCAAAGTTGACCTGAACACGATATGAATTGGGCCTCTATCTTGACATCAATGCCCTTGCCAGTCTTGTCCTTCTCCTAGCTCCTCCCTAAGTACTTCTCAATTAATCATAATAAAATCACTGGGTAGTAATTTATTATCAAAATCACATAAAGTACTTAGTAACGAGCTCACCCATAAATTCAATTGTCACACACGTGCTCTAGTGATTGGAGCTTGCAGAACAACTTGAGGAGTGTCCTATGTATCTAAAGTAGTGATGTCCTCTTCAGAGGCCCTATGGAGGAGGTTCAAAGGGGTTGTTGCTTCTTCAGTAAATCCCTATACTTTCTATGTTCAAATTGCTACTCCTAAAGGCAGAATTTTGCCTTCTTCGTTTAGTATTTCGTGGAACCACGAGGGTGGCTTTGAAACGAAAGCATCAACAAGCTATCATATGGTATGAGGGTCTTTCCACGAGGGAACCAAAGGAGCAAAAATAATAAAAAAACAGATAAAATTGTGACTCCTGATGTCTTGCATATTGAATCTTTTCAATATCGTGTTAATGTATATACTTAGTTAGCCACTTTGATGTATCATTGATTTATTATTGATCTTCATATGCAAATGTGTATCATCTTCCGTGGGTCTTTCAATAAAAATCAATAATGTCTGAATGGATTCAAACATTAAAATATCATTTCCAATCAAAAATATATCATCCACATGTAAGATTAGAAATACAAGTGCTCCCACTTGCCTTTTTTAAGGGCAACACTCTTGTTCAGTTGTTCTTTTATGTGGAACCAAACCATTCTACTACTTCAATTACAGTGAAAATTCCAACTCCGATAAGCCTACCTCAACCCATAAGTGAATTTCTGCGATTTGCATATCTTTCCAGTTAATTGTAAATTGATAAAACTCTTGGGTTTTGTCTTGTACACGTCCTCACTTAGTTTTCTATTAAGGAAAGCTATTTTGACATCTATCTATCATATTTCATAATCAAAATGTGTAGCAATTGCTAAAATGATCCGAATAGGCTTTAGCATTATGACTGAGTTTTATCACAATCAGTACCAAGGAAAGCTATTTTGACATCCATCTACCATTTTTCATAATCAAAATATGGAGCAATCGCTAAAATGATCCAAATAGGCTTGCATTATGACTAAGAGTTTTATCATAACCAATACCAAGGAAAGCTATTTTGACATCCATGTACCATATTTCATAATCAAAATATGGAGCAATTGCTTAAATGATCCGAATAGACTAGCATTATGATTGAGAGTTTTATCATAAACAATGCCTTGAATTTGTTCAAACCATTTCACCACTAATCATGGCTTATTGATTGTGAACATTTCTATCCATATATCTCTTTAGTATAGCCCCATTTTACTCAATGGCACCTACACCAACTAGTAGATTATCATGCACAAATTCTATTTCAAATCTCACCACTCTAAGCCATTTGTTAGAGTCGGGTCCCACAATGGTTTCTTCATGTCATGGTTTTCTATAGTTAACAGCGTATACAAGGCAAGTACATGTCATGCCCTTTCAAACCTCCGTGGTGCCAAAGGTGCTTCTACGGGAACTGAAACATTTCTATCGTTTTCCAAGCTCAGTTCAAGGTGCAGTGTACTCCAGCTAGCGGTTTTAAAAGAAATTATTTTTCTAACACATGGGATTGATCGGACGATAAACACCTTGTCATGTTCTCGATTATAGTTGATATACTTCTGTTTCTGCAAGTTACACCATACACAAGCATTGGTTAGACCTACATGGTTCCGCGTGAAGTTGTCTAATTGTAAATGTTCTATATACACGGCTCACATCCCCAAATTGACAAAGCTTTACAGACTATATCATATGGTTCTGTTTCCACTTAACTATTTCTCGGGCATAACCTAAAAAGTAATGAAAGGTCATGTTGGCTTGCTATGAAGGTTTACTATTTCTCCATTCAGATAATGCGTTCATGGCGGAGTACAGTATTTTCAGTAATTTTAATGTGTAGAAACAGTAGGTTTACCTGTCGCAACTGATACTCTGCATCAATTTGAATTCAAGTTTATTTTAAATTTAAATTCCTAGGCCATGATTTCTTTGCCCAGGGCCCACAGGAAACAAGTGACAGGATAGAAAACCCTACAATGTAAGGTCTCCTTCACATTAGTACATCCACTGACGGTAGTTATCTCATAACTAAACAGCAGTGGGTTTTTGAAATTTGCCATGGACCCATACCCGTTGCATCTTCTTGCTGTTCTTTCTATTCACTGATGAGACACAACAATACTCGAGATCCAACTGCACATGGATGCGTAAATGCAAGCCAGAGTTTCGTTAATTGTATGCACAAGAAACTGAACCAAAGAACCAAGACAATTCAAACACAATGAAGCATAATGAAATAAAAAGATATTTCATGATCTTAATCATATGAAGCAGGATATTTTTTTAGTGAAACAGATATAATAATAAGTTGGTTTTGCACAAGGTAATTTAATACTGATAACGACCAATTATGATGCACTAAGTACATATACACAGAAGTTCCAATAAGGAAATGAAGGAAATAAATAATCGAACAAATACATAATTAAGAGAGAATGGTCCATATGGTCCCAAGTTTTGCTTTAGGATCAACTTGGTCGTGAAATCACCATATTGTCTGCCATGTGATCCTCTCATGCAAAATTTATGGTGAAATGTCCAATTAACCTTTAAATATACTCCCTCCATGATTTAATGCATGACGTTTTGACTTTTAGACTCAACGTTTGACCATTCAAGTTATTCAAAAAATTAGTGCAAATATTCAAAATATATAGCATGCCTAAAGTATTTATAGAAATAAAACAAGTCAACAAAATTATTTTTCCAAAAAAAACTGAATAAGATAAATGGTTAAACTTTATATCCAAAAATCAAAGTGTCATACATTCAAATATATAGGGAGTACTATAGAAAAGGAAAAGAAACAAAATCTATTGTAAGTCTTGACTGGACACACTAAAAATTGTTGGAATTATTGGCGCTTATGTTTTTCATCTTGTTTTTAGTTTTCTTCCTTTCCAAGGAGTAGACAACTAGCTAGCTCCGCTTGGCTTGTTAACCTTGATAAGATAAAAACCTAGCTCGTGAGCTGGCTCGCGGAGCTAGTTAGCTTCATTAGTGAGTTTTATGTCATTTATATCACCTTTATAATTTTAAATTTGTTGTTTTACGATGGTGATCTTTTGTAGTAGCGAGCTAAACAACAGCTCATGAACTAAAGTTTAGCCCAGCTCCGCTCATTATGACTACAAGTCAAGCTGATCTGAGCCAAGCTCAATATGAACCACTCCATGGCACGAGCTTCCCAGTTCTTTTCGGTACAAGGATAGAAGATGACATGGCATGCTGACATGGTGATTTTGGTGGCCCAACAACTATATTAGTCTAGATAACAGATTTTAAAGGGCTTCTTTGGGCAATAGGGAAGGTCTAGGACTAAATTGTCCCAAGAGCAAACTTCAAGGACCATATTGGTTATTCTTCCCATACTTAATTCATAAAAGCTTTCAAACTTACATGAGGGGCACATGGATGGGCAAAGAAAGGTGGAAATTGAAAGTACAATGAAAATTGAGAGAACATGTCAAAACAAAGAAGAGTTACCTCTAATAGTCCAGAAGCACGAAAGAGTTCTCTCACAACATCTAATGTGAAGTAGTATGAAAAGGTGCCATCCGAGCGCATGTATTCCCGGAATCCCACTCTTTGGTGAGGTAAAAAACGAAGCATCGTCATGTCATAGAGTCCTAATACAATAAAGAGCTGTGAGCAAGATTGCTTATCAATGATATATAATACAATAGTATGTTCAGGGCATTACCATAATCTCTAAACAAAACAAGACCACCTGGTTTTAGAACAGATACACAACGTTCTAGTATAGCTGGCATAATGTCAAGAGGTATGGCTGATAGTGTGAATATCTGAAAGGCAAATGTACAAAACCAATGTAAAGAAGAACATAAATAGTGAAGAGGTGGCTTTCCTACAAAATATATTCAGAACTCATAATATGACAACATGCTAATGCTAATTGAAGTGTTTTGACAAAAAAGAGGGTGATGATAGTGACACGAACCATAGTGATAAAATCTATGCCGCCAACACAACGTTGATCATCTGTGAGAAAGGCAGGGAGTTTTTCTATCATATTGCAATTATTCAAACCTGCAATGGAAGGGTACCATGAAACCAACATTATGTAAAGAGAAAATTTAGATAAATCAATATTTGAAAGAAAATAATTAACTTAGTAAGAGGTCAACACCATTCGCACGTGAACTACGACAGGATTTGCAGAACAACCAATCTGGAAAAGTTTCCGTTGAAACATCCAGCAAAAAAGGGTGGAACCTATCCTTGACATCAACTCCTCTTGTGTTACACACAATCTCATTTGTCTTCTCCAGAGTTTCTTTGCTACAATCACAAGCATAGACAGTAATGCCTGGACTAGAGCTGCAGAAAGAATACACAGTGACGATGTCATCATAAAAAGTTAATAGTGATGATGTCATCACAAGTGATTTTGTGAATTTGATCCCTAATACCTGTGGTTTTATTAAATTTAATCTTTTTTAATCTATATAAAGATCATGAGGTACAGATTCATCAATCATCAGTACATCTAAATTGATCCACTATAGATCACTTGAACACAGTACAGAAGCCGTTTATACCAATATTGCATTATCCAGTTTGCCATAAAATTTCTTAAGAGAGTCATCAGTTGTACCGATTACTGAAACACAATGACACATAGCAGAAAGTTGTGTGAGTGGCAAACCAAAAATAGAGGCTTTTCAGGGAAAAAACAGAAATTAACAAGTTTTTTCTAGCTATTGATAAATATGAGATAATAACAGTGTAATCATCCGATGTTACAAACTAAAAGGCAACAAAGGAAAAAAAATTCTACACTCCATGATGCTGTATGATGGACGGACCTTCAGAAGAAGAAATTGAAAGGAAAAGTTTCCAAATTTCCATATGCCTAAGTATCTTTTATCATACATCAAGATGAAAATTCCAAACTCTCAGCTATAAAGCATAACTGTTTAACTGCAGAACAGTCAGATAAAGTAGAAAAAAGATTAGAGTCAAAGACTACATCAGCTGCATGCCAATAGCCTCATGTGATTATAACCTTCTCATGGAGATAACTTGATTCGCTTTGATGTTATGCTGGATTAGTGGGGAATGAAGTCTATTTCTTTTACTTTGTGCTGGATTGGAGATTTTCTTCAATGAGAAACATGCACATGATTAAGTTAGAAGTTGGAAATGCAAAAACTCTAAGAAGCAAGCAGGAAATTTACCTAAAGATTTACTGAATAAAATAATAATATCAAGAGAATAGGTTTGACAGGCATACTGGCAGTTTTGTCTTAGAACAAGTATTATAGACCATTTGACACAAGCCCCAAGATATCATTGAGATTAGATGATGAGGTGACGGAGAGAAGGATAGATGGGATGAGCCACCTCTCATGCAAGGGGAAACCTCTATACAAATTCCAAAAACTTATAAATAAAGAGCGGAGTTGATGGGTTACAAAAGAATAAAATAAATATATAGTATATTGGGGCTAGTGTATTAGAGGTAGTGCATTGTATATGTTAACTTTTAATTGATAAGTAGATGATGTGTATTGAATTAGAGGTAACAATCACCTCTACTATAAAACTTGTTCTTAGCTGTTTGGTCACTCTTCGGTGTGTTAAAAATGCATGTATTTTATCTAAATTATTTACTATGATCACCAGAGGAATGCTTAGTTATTCTATAACAGTAAATAAATATTTCTTATTAAAATAGAACAATGTTTTGAGGATATTACCGTAGAATGGGAACAACAGTGCTTCCATTCCCACATCCCACCTCTAAAACATTTTCACTACCTTTGCTGTTGAGTTCTGGAAATTCCTTTAGCAAATACCTCCTTTCCTAGCAAAGTGAGATGATCAGGTTAGCCTGATTTGTGAAAGTAAGTATAATTACCTTGTTCTCTTAAAATTCTAGTTATAATGTCTTACTACATCAATTCAAATTATCCTTACCCAGTAATAGAAAGAGTGCAGATGATATTTTCTTCATATCATTGTACCAAAGCACAATAGTAGAAAACTGGAAACCGTGGACAAAAAGATCACCTAACAATTTGCTGTAAACAGCACCCCTGTATAATGAAATAATAGTCTAGGACTGAAGACCCAAGACTCATAACAGCCGTGATGACACTGCCCCTGAGGCCCTGAAACCGTGAAATGACCTAGGGAATGAACAGAGCATCATGTAATTCGAAACTCCCGTCTCTAATGGGAAGATATGGCGACAAAGTTATAGAGTATGTTACAGACCATCTATCAATCAATGCAAGGGTTGCATCATCATGGGAAGTTTTGTTCTGATTTCTTGACTTGAGAAACAGTGGAACAAAGAGGCAATGTGAGTCCCTCGATTTCTTGCCTGTCTAACTCATGGCACAACAACGCAGCTCTCCAACAAGTGTGAAGGCCTCATCGATGAAGAACATATATATCGCATAATCGAAAACCTAATTCCTAAGCACATGTGCAATCAAAAAACAATAATGATGATAAGACATCGGCTCACGGTAACATTGAGAAGGTCGGAGATTGGAACCTTGAAAAACTTGCCGGATGTGTGGCGACGGTGGAAGCTCCTCCAGGCATCCGAGGACGGCGGCGGCTGCGAGGTGCCGGCGGTTGGGGCAAAGGGGGAGAGATGGTAGGAGAAGGCAGGGTTGGCTTCCACCTCCGCCCGGAGGTCCTCCCACTGGAAGTCGTGGCAATGGTACTCCTCCGCCTCCCCCGCCGCGTGCTTGGAGCTCCCTCGCTGGCCGCCTCCCCCTTCCATGGCAGGCAAGGCTCTCTTGTGTACTCCAGTGGATACGCCGGCCTCCTCAGACGAAGGCGGCGAAGAGGCGGGGCGGGGAGATGGCACCGGGAAGAGAAGAGAAGGGGATACCGGCAGGAAGCGATACTGCGGTGATGGCGGCGGCGGCTCGGGAATTTGGGAATCCTGAATCCAGAGGAACGGGAAAGCGGAGGCGGCGACTGGCGATTTTTTTATTTTAAATTTTATTTTAAAAAATGGTTTTCTTTTTATTCAGCGTCGTTGATTTTACCATTGTATTATTCATTTTTTTATCCAAATGTGTAAAATTATAAGTCAGTTAATACGTAAATCAAATTATAAAAAATAATTAATAATTATATGATGTTTTCATAAGATGAATAGTCCAACGTATATTTAAAAGTTAACGGTGTCAAATAAAAATTAGATGGAGTAGATTTTTGTTTTAAAAATAGCAAATCTAGTCTCTCAGCGCCCGTGAGCTTGGCGTGGTATCATATGTGGCGAACAACGAGAGGGAGAGGGCAGCAATCATTGGACAAAGGCTAAGAAGTTTGCAAGCAACCCACTTGTTGCACAATAGCTAGTCATTTTATCCTCTAGCAGGGGATCGTCTACAAAATGAGCCCCCAAGCCTGGCTATTTTACAAATGGTCCCTTTGTCGTTCTATAGTCTATAGCTAGACGTTTTAAGGCCAAGCAATATTGCCCCACAGAATAATCAGGGAAGCCGAGAGGGTGCCAAGGTGGCCTTTTTGCAAGCGGACTCCTTCTCACCCAGTAGGTGAATGATTTATACCACATCCTATATAAGGCTTGATGTGCCCTCTCCCCCCCCCCCCCCCCCCCCCGTTCATTCTCGACCTATCAAATTCCAGAAAACGTTAGGGTTCCATGAGGGGAAAAAGTGGCAAAGCCCTACCGGTTTCTGTGGTCGTACGACGATAAGTCATTCAAACATTGTACATTGTATTGTTGCTTTATTCGTAGCCTTAGTACGTAAAATGTTGGTTAGAATTAGTTAAAATTTACTATTAATAGAACATATAAGGTAGTAATAGTAGCGTTTAATGAGATAAATCCGTACATATTCCATTCGGTGTTACCGTGGCATTAGTTAAATTAGTTCCTATTGATTTAATTATCCATTAGGCATGACATTTATTAGATGGACAATTATAGAGGATCGAGATTATAATTCGAAGGATATTATTTATTATGCAGCAAACAATAGATAGAGTGCCTCCAAAAATAGTTGAAAATATGTTTCAACTGGGCTCGCTTATTTCCTTGACAAATATGTCAAATACAGTGTAATTTCAGTTATAACATGCTGAAGGAAAATTTTTCTATGGTCCATATGGGGTGGTACTATCTCAGTTTAGGTCAACTCTTAAGAGCATTGATATACCAGCTGATATGAGCTTCATATCAGCATAGAATTGGTTAACGAGGGGTTTTCATTTGACCCCGAATCCAGGCAATACCATCTATGTTATAGTTAGTCCGATAGTCAAAGGTTATTTTTGAATGTTGATGTCTATGAACTCGACTAGGACTTGGAGATGGGACGTCGAGAATACACTGCAATAAGGATAGATGCCTTCTATTCTTGTTTCAGCGTATGTCATGGAGAACAATACCATAGTGTTATCGTAGTAGTAGTAGTAAGGCCCAAGTAGGACCAGGGATGATGAACAAACAGGGGATAAGTAGGAGGCATCTAATGAAGAAAGTGAAGAATGAAAGTTCATATGAAAAAGATAGTGAGCCAGCAGGAATAGCAGATGAGGGGGAGAGACACCATAGAATTGTTGATGTTATGGATAGGGAAGACTCTGACAATGAAAAGGTTCATGATGACGAATCAACCGACGAAAAAGGTGGTAATACTCTTACAAAAATGCAACGGAACTGAACTAAATGAACTGAACTTGGGCAACAACAACAGACCCCTCCTTGAGCGAAGAAAAACCTTAACATGCCGAACCAACTTCCTCCAACTTGTAGTCATCTTCTGGGGAAAAGGGGAAAGTGCAAGTTTGAGTACCACCTACCGTACTCAACCAATCATGTCGACTAATACAGTAATAGATGCATACGGAGTACAAAGAAAAAACTCATGGATAACTTTTGCATAAACCATGTTTTCGAAACCTTTTATTTAGCAATGAAAAAGCATTAATAGTTATTAGGCAAAATTGAATCAATCACTGGCCAGTGTTACACCATACTCCACTAGGCCCAATCAACACTAATACCGTCCTAAACCACACATTACCAGCGCCACTAATATTGTGCTAAACAAAACAATACTATCTTCTCCCATCTACACTAGCAAATTAGCCATATTCATTTATTATGAAAAAAAAGAGACTAATCGTAGTAAAGCTCAGTCTTTTTGAACAATCACGTCCACGGTTATGGGCAATCAACTGAGATTCACCATGATTAGTCTCACTCTTTTATAATAAATGAATATCATATAATAATGGGTTAATTAAATCTATACCATTATAAATTTGTCAGTTTTGAAATATGTCATTACAATTCAACTAATTATAAGAATACCATTATAATTTTTGAACTATTTAAGATATGCCATTAGAAAAAAAATTTGGACCAAATTGCCCTTTGCACCTATAAAGTGGTAGTGAACAGCATAGGGGCAATATGGTCTAGATTTTTTTTAAATGCACCGAATGGGTATGAAGTGGCATATTTCAAATAGTTCTAAAATTATAATGATATCCTTTGTTTAATTAACTCTTGACTTAACATTACGATTTCTTTTTTTTTGGTTTTGATTTCTTTGGCTCAGGGAACCCAGGATATTACATTAACGCACGTAGAGTGAAGGTAGATGGGGATGCATCTTCTCTCTAAAAAAACATATTTGAGTTGAAGGAAGACGTAGAAACTCCGACTGTCGAGTGTATCCAAAGAGCATCTCCAACAGCTCATCCATCCCATTCTCCATATTGAAATAAAGGATGAAGAGTAAAAATTGAGCTCCAGCAAAATATCTATTTCATCACCTATTTTTGGATGTCATCCATATTAGCAGATAACAGATCTATCGAAGTACAAAGCGATATAAAGGATGAAAGTGTTTTAGATGATCATCCGAATAAAGATATAGATGATCAAATTTAGATGAGCTGTTGGGGATGCTCTAAGGATGTGTTGGACTCATGTTAGGGCACCTTCAATGGTATGTGCTTAAGTATATACTTAAAAACATGATCACGCTAAGCACTATATACACAAGAAGAGTTCAGTAGTCCAATGCAGCGCAGTTAAAAAGGTGCTTAAAATATTGATTCTCCGGTTTGTTCTAAATTATAGTAGGCAGCAATACAGACGTTCGATCAAAATTCTGGTAGTTACAAGATCATAGCACCCCTGAGGCATCGATGTCGCGTGAAGCGTCAACTTTCTGCGATAAAAAAACTCCGGTTTGCTATAGCTCATGAGACAAGTTAACATATCAGACGATCAACATATGAACGAGGATATCATATATTCTTGAAATGCAACTTCTCCACAAAAAAGTTCATGTTCTTGATTTACACGGATTTGTGGAAGCCCATAAATCAAAAGAGAATTGCTGGCTACAGAACAACACATAGCATGGAGATAAAAGATTCCATATCAAGCTATCTAATGACCTGGACTCCACAAGCTTCATTTCCCTATAGCCAGTTCTTTGGCGAGGTCTCTTGTAAGGCTGAGGGCCAGAGTGTTGTGCCATGGGAAAAGAGTACGAGTAACCGGAAGTTTTCTTCGAAGATCCTGTGCACAAAAATAAATAACACAGGTGAAGCAGAGAATAAATAAAGGTAGAAGCAAAATTCACTAGCGTTATGACTGTCGTTGAGAATTGTAATTTTTTTACTGCCTCCTTGGTGTACCTTGAAGGTTGCATCAGACAAATTCAGGTATGATTCCTATTCACATAAAAAGAATAGCATTATTCATTATGCCAACAAATAAGCTTTAAATAAACAGTAGAGACAGATTTCAACCTCAAGTGATGACAAATATTCAGACTCATGGTGCCGAATGATGTTAATTATTGAAACGGCAGAATCCTCAGGAGACTGAAACAGGAGTTATGCACATGAAAAGAACAGTTAGGGGTTTCTCATTTTTCAGCCTGATGAACATTAAAAACAAAGAAAAACAAAGGAAGAAAGCAAAAAGGACTTAAGCATACTCAATGCAGCTCTACACAAAAATTTACAACTTAACGTAAACAAGTGCTCCAGATACAAGAATAACCCACAGGTACATGGAAAAACTCCACAACCAAAAACGAAAAAGAAATAGGGGCAAATCTAATCATGCCATTTTTTAGATTAAAAATTATACTCAAATATAACTAAGCTTTAAAGAAAAACAACAGGTCTTTGGGAAATCCAACAAGGAAATGGAAATCGTAAGTTGAATTGATACTTTCTGTTTACCCCAGGAAAGAAAAACGGATAAATAAACTTTCAACCTCTTGTTTTAACAGTTTGTAACTTTGAAAATGGAGTATCCACAACAATCAAAAGTATCAGGCACTAACATGATCAAGCATAGTGTAGATGGAAAATTTGAAGTTCTGAGAAAATATATCTGTAACGTAAAAACTTCATCCATTAATGCAGACCACATACATTATATGCATTCTGGGTACGCATGTAGACACATAATTCTCTAAAACTTACTAGAAAATTATTAACAAGACAGGAGCAATTTTTCTAGAAAATATATTGAACTGTAGAATTAAATTAGCTCAAATAAACTAGCAAAATAATAAATGATGAAACATTGTATGATTACTGTGACAAGGTCAGAAGAAGCAGATACCATCAACCCATCCGAACATGTTAGACTGAAAAATTATTGTATGAACTAACCTGCAATATGGTGGAGTCCTTGCAATCAATGTTCGTATCCAGCTGTACATTTCCCTCTTCAAAATAATGAGCGCCTACCTGGTATATATGCACATGTATTCATACAATAAGCTATTGACTTCAAATTTATTCATACAATAAGATATTGACTTCAAAATTACAATAACATTAATACCATGCTTTATTGCTAGTTAAGTAAAACCTAACCTGTATTTTCCCTTTAATTTCAACAAACTGTGACCCATCATTGAATTCCAGAGTCCAAATTGAGCGCCAACTGCCATTGCTGGATGACACAATATAAAGTTATTTCCATCAGTAAATAAATAATAAAATATCAAACTATGAGGAGAGGAATTAAGCCACTCTATACATGGATTACATGAAGCAAGGATTCAGCCAGAGCACAATTCTAAACATACCATAATATTGTGCAACGATGATAAAAGAGCATATCCATGAACCCATGATTAGTTCATATGGAAAATGAAATATTAAACACTCACAAATGTCCAAATGTATGATCCAAAAGGTGAATACGAAATAGTTTCTCATATGAATGCTAAAATGTTCTACAAACTGCAATAAGGATCTGAAATGCATAGAGGACATAAAAAAAAGGGAACCAAAAGAAACAGGTTAAAGATTAGAGAAAATTAAGCAAGCATCTTTAACAGAGAAGTTGCAGACTCAGACAACATACCAAAAATTTTGTGGACTACGTCTAGCAGCAGAAATAATCACTACCAAACCAAAATCAGCTCCTGGTCCCTCTATATCTTTTCCACTGCTACAATAAACGGCACATATCCCTTTTGGATAAGCTTCACCAACATATTTGGATAATTCAATATCCAAAGCATTCCTGTACACAACAAAAAATACGGAACATAAATTGACTAGCAATGTAAATGAGGAATTTGAAGAATTCTGGATTTGGGGGAAAAGGTAACATAAATGAGGTACCTGTACTCTTCAATGTATGCTGAAGGAAGCTCCTCATCAGCAGCTGGCCTCAATTTTGTGCAATGCTTTTAACATAGAAGTGATAAAAATGGCGACTTAAATTAATGCAGGCACATCAAGACTAAAATAAAAGGGAACTACAGCGAATATTATCCAAAACCAACACTTCACCAAACATCTCAATCAATTCTGGTGTTAGAGAATTGTTGTTAGAGAATGGCAACCATTGCCAAGTGGTAAGACTAGTTAATTAAAAATGGATAGGGCACAAACCTGTGACGCTAGCTACTGATGCTTAATATTGCTGCTGCTGAACATACTATTTGAGATATGATGAAAAGCTCTTTTCCCTACATCTATGCCATTACATAAAAAAGTATCTCAATAAATGTCCAGAAAATTCATAATTATGGTCATCATTTATTCCTCAGTTAATGCTGTAAATAAGAAAATTAGAAACTTGTGGGTTCAAACTTCAACATGCAGAGTCCAGTTACAATACTAATATATGTGAACTATATAGATAGCTCAGTATCAACATCCAGTGAATGAGACCCATTTCTTAGTTAGTATTCATCAAATGAATCAGAATTTTCAAATCATCAAGCTTAATACCATCCATATAAATTGCAGGCATGCAACTGCTTCAGACTTTGAGATGACCATCCATTGTTTAGTACTCTTATATTTTATAAAATTATACATTAATATGAATAGTTAACAAAAGAACTAAAGCCAGGATAAGCACATGAAAGTCTGCAGCAGTACCTGTTTAATATGATCCACTGTAGCAACTTGGGCAGTCCTAGGATCCAGATAATTGTTCTTGTCAAGCTCCCCATATGGTGTGATAATTATCTGCAGGCATGGGCACATAATTGAAACGTTTGGCCAGATAGCACCATCGAGAGTTAAGGCATCGTATTGTTCTTTGTGCTTATAAAATGGGAAACACTAATAGGTTATGCCACAAATTACAGCTCTGCAGTCCCCAACCGTATTGAATTTATGCAGTCCAGATACTTAATTACCTAAAAGCGAGATTTGTTAGGTTTTAATTGCAGATTTACGAATTAAAACAAGCACAATCCCATCGTGGATATAACACTCCTTTTTTAATAAAAAAAATCCTTATAACACTCCATTTCGAGCAGGCGAGAACACGCAAAGGCAGAACCAGGCAAGGAGATGCTGAGTGCTCACATCACCGCTGCGGTCAGGGAGCTCGAGGGACACGAGGTGTGCCTTGTTGTACTCCGGGAAGGCCTCCGCTGCGGCGGCCTCGTAGACCGCATCGTCCCCAAGCAGCGCTCGCACATCTGCGCACCCACGTCGAATGGGGAATCAAACTACCACAACGGGGGGGGAGGGGGGCAGAGCTAGATCGCGAACGGAGGATCAGGAGAGGAGGGGGCGGGTGGTTGCCTTTGGCGACGTAGTTGATCTCGCCGGCGGGGGCGTTGGAGAGGAACCAGACGGCGATCTCCCTCTTCTGCCTGTCGCTGAGCTCCTCGCCGGCGCCGGCGCCTTCCGACATTCGGGCCCCCGGGTGACGCGGCGGGGCGGGGCGGCGACGTCGATGGCGCGGGAGAGGGCAGGGGGGGGGGGCAGAAGCGAGGGGGCGCCCCTGTGGGACGAGCAGGAGGCCAGCAATGTGGCGAACGGTGGGGTCGGGCTGGTGCAGTGCTCCTACGATCTCCGGGGCAGTGCGCCGGCCGCCGGCGAATGGACGAGCGGTGGTGCGGGCGACGTCCAGATCTGGGACGAGAGAATGGGGAAGGAGAGGGACGCGAGCGAACGGGAGAGGTCTGATCGATCTGGTGCGGTGACTGGTGGACGATGATCCCCGTACCAATCGGACGGACGAGACGTCAGCTTTTGAGTTGTTGTTAACGAAAAGCTCGGTTTTAACGGCCGATTAGTATTTGAGCAGCAAATATTAAGGGCTAACTTAACTCCCAAAAATCTTATGCTACCTCAGTTCTGAAATATAAGTATTTCTAAATTGTTTAACATAGACAAATTTTTATTAGGCATTTTCAAAACCATAAGTCACTCTTACTCTATTAATATTGGGTAGCTTTTTTGGGTTATTTGAAATAGAGGCAGCAACCAACTATTAATTTTAAAGCTTTTAAGCCATTGGCTTATAAATCATATAAGCTGAAAATTCGGTTTAAAATCTTAAGCCAATAAGCCTAAGTACAGACAAAAGGGCCTAAGGAAATGTTTAAAAAAATCCTTTAGTTGCTACGATGATCAATTTTTGAATTTTGAATCGTATAAATATGTACACCCAAAGCCCGTGTAACCTATCTCTATATATGAGTATAATGTTTCATCGCCACCCTTAGTTGCAGTTCTGGACAGAGCGAGCTCTCAGTTGGGCTGCATCGGTTAGGTTCGATCTCTGGTACATGAGTAAGTTCTCGTCACCCGATAATCATATCGACTAGACCAGGACTTGTTTGATTAAGTCTAATATTCCAATCGAACTTGTATTATTGCTAGTCATCGTATCATTAAGTTGTTTTGGTATCTTTAATTATTCAAGTTAGTCACTTGGTAATTGTATTGGCTAGATTGGGACTTTCATGTTAGCTTAAATATTCTTATTAAAACCTATACTATTGCTAGTGATTGCATTGGGTTTGTTTTAAGTTACTCTGGTATGTTGAATTGATTTGGTCAACTACTTTAAGTGATTTATGTTGACTTGATATTTATTGTTGATATCTTTAATTTCGTACTGTCTTAGTTAGGGTCTGATCTATCAGATTGCATTTATCAAATAGTTCATATTAAGTTGATTTTATCTTTCTTATCATTTTATCGAAGATTGCGCCGATAAGTTCATGCCGATAGATCTAACCCATTAGCCTTTCAAATCGATCACCTGCTTAGCTGGTTGTAGTCGATGACCTTTGTCGGTCCACGTACTCATTGTATTTATCAATAAAATGGCCAATTATCTTATTATAGTGCTCATAGGTTAATCAGTTGGTCTCAACAAGTCCCATCGAATCACCGGCCCATCGTTTGTTTGATTTAATTCTTTATATCCTCCTTGTCGATTAAATGGTCAAATTGACTAGCACACTCCTTACCCAATTTGCTAGGAAACCTACATTGGAGATAAGCAAACCTCACAGCTTGCGTGTGTCACCGTGATTGTCGCACAATAGTGGTGCATTTTTTCGCACCAATACAGATTTGGCACATCTACTGGGATGGATTAGTTTATCTTGATCAACTCAATCGCATTAACATGTCTTCTATGGTGAGAAAATATTGATGATATCAATGTGATTCTAATGAAGCTCGAAGATTTCTTACAAAGGGAAAAACATATGGTTAAGCAAAATGTCAAAGATTATCAAAAGTTGTGCTTACAAACATTTGGCCGATTCAAAAGGCCCAACTTCCAAAATCATCAACATTCTATCAAGCAAGCACCAACTAGAATCCCCTCAGAAGATGTATCAAGAAACCATTAACAAAGTCATTTATCATGCATTGATCAATTGGTCCGGGGTACCAGTGAACACTTCATAATTTGGTCAAGAATACAATGGATGAAATTGTTGGTAATGAACATGTGAGGGGTTCAATCTAACTCCCTACCCAGTCACCTCCCCGTCAAATCAAAACAAAGATGCCCAATGTTACTTATGGCCTTTTGAGGTTGAAAAGAATTTGATGTTTGACGAAATTTCCCTAGATATCATCGCACATCCTATTATGTAGTCAATAAACGTCAATCTACCATAGTTCCTGGTTGGAGCCATCATCAGAGGAGAGAGGCGCCTGAATGGAATTTGCCTGCAAAGGGATCAACATATGACTCAAATTCATAGAAGAGTATCTGATAAACAATGCACGAGACGATGAGAGAGCGATTTGGCTTAAAATGCAAGGAATAAACTTTCGTATATCGACATCCATATCTTAATTGGTTCGATCAAGTTCCATTGCCATACTAATACAGTGTACCCGATTTGTTCAAATTCTTTGGGCAGGATACTTCAATGGTAGAGCACATTAGTCGATTCCTAGCTCAATGTGGAGATGCATCGGCTGAAAGAGGTGCCAACAGTTAGATTTGTTCCATTATCATAATCCGAATCGGAATTCCACTAGAAGCTAGGCCGATATAGAGAAGAAATTTCTTAAATATTTTTTATTGGAATACATGAGATGAGGTTTACAGATTTAACATCAGTAAGACAAAGTGCAAATAAGTTAGTCTCTGAGTATATCCAGAGATATTGGGACATACGAAACCAATGTTATAGTTTAACTGTGATTGATGGCCAGTTGGTTGGGTTAGCTTTTCAAGGGGTTATTGACTCCGATCAAAGATATATCTTTTTCTCAGGAGTTTGAAAACTTGGCACGTCTAATGCAAAAGGTATCATCTCATGAAATAATAATTATATCTATCGATTGAAGAACCGAAGAAGAGAAAATACTGTAAGTATTGACCCGACACCTTGGACTATTATTTAATGGTTTAGAGTGTCAACATCAGCTTGATAGTCATATCAATTCAGGGGGCAAGTTTCAAGTGAAGATTTCATCATGGGTCAAGATCGACATTTACATTGCCTAAATGTAAGCGTAAGGATCTTCCACATCATCTACTAACTCTGAGGGTGTTTAAGCAAGGGTGAGTACTAAGGTACTCAACAAGTCACCACATAAACATGCAAGTTTTAAAGAAGGTTTAACAATTTTGCATAAAGCAGAGTCCACAAAAAAATCCACAAATCTATACCTAGTACTCAAATTTTAGGTTTGCAATGTTTAATCTGATGAAAGTTATATCTACCACCCTTATTATCTCGTGCTGAAGCTACAAAGGAAAACAACTCAAGTCTGTAGGACTAGTGGATTATCATATTGATTCAACTACTTCTAGGTGGCATTTGCGAGAATAAGTGTTGAATATACTAGTCTGATTTAGATTATAGTTGGACTTGGAGTTGTATTAAGTGGTAGGGATGGAGTTAGAGTTGAAATCTATAACCGACAACCTTTTAATATAGAGTGGGGGAAGAGCTACAATGTAACCATGATGACTACCACATAAGCATGGGCACACATGGGAAAGATTAGGGCAAGACCATGGATCCGTAATGGCTAGGTGCTACGTCAATCTGTAATGGATCCGTGATTACTCTATATCGACTAACTTTTATAACATAGAGGATTACTGTTGCTAGTGGCACATAAAAGGTTGGTCACGTTGCATCACTACAACTTAGTTGTTCTAGTTTAAACACAGGCATGTTTGAAAAGCCTTTCTCTTAGCTATAAGACAGACGAATATACCAATAATCCTTGAGCCAAACAATACGACGAAGCTTGTGGCATGCCTAAATAAGACACTGTTTGGTTCATGTTTAGTCCGTACTTATTAGTCCCTATTAGTCCTTTTAGTCTCTAAAATCCCAAACAGGAGGGACTAATAAGTCTCTATTTGAGGTGCTAAAATAAGTCCCTAATTAAGGTGCTTATTTGGGACTAAAGGGACTAAACAGGTGCCGTGGGGACCACTAAATGAATAGACCAGGCGCCTCATCTCGCATCCGCCCACGTAGCTGTGCCGAGCACCCCATCCACCGCCGTCGGCTCCATCCGCCTGCCTAGCCGCCACCCCACCTCTGTCTGTCGGACCGATGCAAGGCACTGCCACCGCCCGGTCGCTGTCACACATCACCGCTGCCACCAACCGACCGCACCGCCCCGACCGTCGGCGCCTCCACACCGTATCCGGCCGTCACCCCGTCTCCGTCCTCCGCCTCGACCAGAAGCCGTTAGCGCCTCCATGTGGCCGACTGCCTCCATACCGCCTCCGGCCGCCACACCGCCTCCGACCGCCGCCCCGACCGCCTCCACAGCGCCTCCGACCACCACCCCGCCTCCAACCGCTGCCCCGACCACCGCAAGAAGCCGCCGGCATCGCCATGGCCGGAAGAGAGGATGACGTGCTGGATTTGTTCGGCTATTCGTAGGAGTACCTACTTCAATTAGTCATTAGTCAAAAGAGTCCCTTGAATCAAATAGCACAGACTAAAGTAGGGACTAAACTTTAGTCCTGTGACTAAAGTTTAGTCATAGGACTAAATGAATCAAACATGGTCTGAGAGTTGCATATCATCATCACCGTCGTGAGAACAAACAATATCAGAAGTAGCTCATGTACTAGGTCTGACAATGAGTCATGGAGCTTGCACAGAATAAATAACATGTGATTGTGAGAACTTGTACTTGGACTATTGAAACAAGAATGTAATCCCTTTTTTAAAGATCATAATAGAATCTCTCTATGAAAAAAAAAGACTAAACTCTTGCTTTAATAAATAAATAAATAAATTGCATTTCCGACCAAAAAAAAAAAAGGTTGCTGGCGAAGTACCAGCACAGCATGCGGAGAAACGTCCTCCGTCGGATGGCGGGATGGGGCGGACGGCGGAGATGGGCTAAAGGTGACACCGCGGCTACCCCGAGCTTAGAGAGGAGCCGGATCTATCCTAAACCCTACTACTCCCGCCGCCGGCCACCCATCACTCGCCGCCGCCGCCAGCCCGCCATGGGGAGCCGGCTTGGCCGCCGCGTGATCCACTTCGCCAATCTCCCCCTCAAGCTCATGCTCCCCCCCGCGCCGCTCTCCTCCGTCCAGGAGTTCGCCGTCAAGACCGTCCCCTCCGCCTCCAAGGTCGACATCCGCCGCTGCCTCGAGTCGATGTACGGCTTCTCCGTCGCCGAGGTCCGCACCCTCAACATGGAGGGCAAGAAGCTCCGCCGGGGCCCCTTCCTCGCAGCCAAGCCGGACTACAAGAAGGCCTACGTCACCCTCCGCGCCCCGCTCGCGGTCTCGCCCGACCTCTTCCCCATCGGGGTGGTCCTCGGCGAGAGGGAGCGCAAGGCCACCGCCGCCGCCGCGAGGAGGAAGGCGGTGGAGGGCGCGGAGGCGGAAGGGGAGGGCAAGGGGAAGCACTGGATGGAGGATGAGAACGTGGGCTTCTCCAGGGCCGGCCGCGGCAAGGTGGTGTATGGGAACCCCGGGAGGCTGGGGAAGAAGAGGACGGGAGCTTCCAGGGCGAAAGATGAAGCCGGAGAGAAGGGTGAGAAGTTCCCATGGAGCGGGATGCGTCTTGCTACCGAGAAGAAACCTACTAGGTGAGGCGTTCGGTTCCATCCACCTTTCTTTGGTGAAGCACTAGTGCAGTTCTTATCAAATTAATTACAGTTTTGTTCATTTCGAATTGATTAGTTTCTAACCTGTGTTGCTGTTAACTTTCTTTTGGGTTTATTGAAGCCTTGGAGTAGAACGTAGAAGAAGCTAGAATGATATGGTATTATCAGTGTCAAATGGTTGTGTTTGTTCCTGGGGGAAATTCCATATTGCTGTAACTGTATCAAATGAGGGGATGACGATCTAGAAATGGTGTTTTAGATGCTCACTAGTCAAATGCCCTTGCAATGGAAAACACAATTTTTCGAAATGTTAAGATTTCCTCTTACTACATCGTGTCTTTAAAAATATGTAATTAACATCCTATTAGTGTTACCATCATAAATTGATGCTTTTTAGTTTGAGGTTTGTACTGCAAAATGCACTTTGTGTGTCACCTCATTGCTGCTTCGGGACTTCTAACTAAAGCATTACAAACTAAACCATGCACTGAATGACTGTTCGATCATCTCAACTCTGTTGATCTTTGTTAGTTTCTCATGTATCTTTGACATTGATAAACAGAAGAGTTACGCATAAGTTCAAATTTTACTTGATCTATTTTCTCTAATAAATAGGGCACACTTGAACTATTTTCTCTAATGGGGCACATAACCTTCTGTCTATTGGAGTTAGCTAAATGTTACCGATATCTTCTCTATGCCTTTTCTGCGCAAACTTCTAAACCTTAATTTCTAAATTTCAAGTCTCATTTTTCTCATTTGATCTGGTAACACTCTCCATATATGTAAATTAAATCAGCACAGCAAACTTGAGCAATTATGTCATTGTTTTTTTTTCCAGTCATGTACAGAAAATACTAATCCATATGCACAATGAATAGCCTACAATACATCCACAGGCCAAGCTAGTAGAAGCTCTTATTAACTATTGCCACACCATATGAAACTTTTTTATCCTGGAGGTCCAATTGGCTTCTCCGAAGAACAAATTGCCAGCTAAATTCATGCCATTAGTATCCTAAAAGAGAACTGTATTTTTGACTGCGATCTTCAAATATGAGGCCAAGAAAAAGACATTATTGAAAAGTTGCACTTATTATGAGTATAATACAGAATTACAAATATTCACTCAAAGCTAAATCATACATGCATCATTCAAAGTTTCAATCATGAGAATAAAGGGAAAACCATATACCATTAGGTCAATTTTTGTCTAGAAACAAAATCACACATACCCTGAGCCTACTGGATTTCACTTTGGGCAATAAACCCACAGAAATAAAACATTATCATTTCCAAATTCAATAAAAGCTGACTCACTGTAGGTTCATGTGCATTTTAGGAGATTCCAGTAGGGTCAAAGAAAAGGTCAGTATCGGCTGAATACAGTTAGACTTACCTCAAATTTGGCTAGATCTATGGACTATGGATGATGCAATTCAAAGTATGATAACTGTGGAACAGAAACCAAAGTATTGTTATTCCATAGTTGCTTTCTGTGTCATGATTTCAGCTAGTATTGTATGTCATGATTAGCTTACAAAGTTAGATTTGCAGTTTCAGTACAGTAACAGAAATAGTTCTGAACTTATCATGATTGTAAAACAAACATGACCTCTCCATATATCACCTGAGGTGACCAATACTAAGCCCTAATTCTAGCGAAGTGACTAGTGGTTTTATGGACTGGACTACATTCACCTTATGGTAGGAGGATTTGAAAAAATATGGAGAATGCAATGGAAGAAAAAAAGATCTTCACATCTATTTATGTGCTTGCATGCTGTTCACATAGAGATAACAAATTAATTGAGCAGAATTCTGGAAAACACTTATATGGCAAAAGGAACATGAACAATCCCACACCTGATAAATTAGACCTCAACTGCAAAGCAACATGAGTAATCCAACAATGGCAAGAGAATTTATGAATATAATACGGAGGTATTAGAATACCTGAAAAATGGCCAAAGTTGATTTGTGAATAGTAATGCATTTTTCATCTGTAGAGGTATGCCAAGCTGCTCCACACTGCATCACGAGGTTCACCATCTATGTCCCAGTTAGTAGCTAGGTATATAACTTATTTTTTGCTTCAAACCTGAAACCTCCACGTGGTCATGCCTCTACTCATCGGGCCCCACTGCCATTGCTCTTGCCTAGATCGCATCCAGGGAGCTGAATATTGACCAACCCAAATTTGCGCTACAAAAGGACATAATAATATAAGTTGGATGAGGATATGAACTCATCACTAAGATATAGATTAATGCAAACTATTGCCACTATCAATGACAGCAGATTTACAATTTGGTTCCAAAATATTTCTTGCATACCTCGATCATATGATTAAACTGAACAAAAGCTTCAAATTATTAGAAGCTAAAACTGTGCGAAGTTGTGAACTAATCATCCATCATACTTGTGATATTCCAGAAAACTTATTAGGATGCCATATTGTTATGAGCAATTGAAGAAATGAAAACTAATGTAGAGGAAGGCAGGGTAATGAATACTCCCCCCATCCAAGTTTGATCAGCAGGGAAGCAAAAAAAAATAAAATTTGTCAGTGGGTGAGCATGCTGACGTAAGTTTTATTTTGTGTGGGAAGCGTTGACTTTTCGTTTTGCATGCAGAGTTATTGCTTTCACATGCAATTGACGCACTGGCTAGTGGCTATTCGGGTGCAAGGCTTCTTGTTTCTTCTCCACTGCTTGTGTTTGTCTCTTTTCTTCCCTACCACTAAACTCCATTCACCACCACCACCTGACCGCCTGCATGAGATGGGCGATGGCCCGGTATGTGATGTGAAATGGGTGCTAGAATCTTGTGATGATCAAGACGGGATGGTTGTAAAGGAGGCGAGGTGATCGAGTGAACGCTGTGGCTGAGAGTGAGTGCCTTGAGACCGATGTGGTTGTGGAAGATTATGAGATTGTTCGCTTCATGGTGGACTCCATGGACGGTGACACTGAGGTGCTCGATTCTCATGTTGCCGTGAACATCGAAGCAGAGGACATCGCATATGGGTGCAACCATTGAAGTTGCTGCAGTGAGGAGTGGTCAATTGAGTTTTGGCGTTAGGCAATCAAACCTGTGGTCCGCATGCTTAGCAGCTTAGGTGCTGATCAAACTTCTTTTTTACTTTGGTGCTGATCAAACCTGGATGGGGGGAGTATATTTTGCTTCAGCTACATACAACTATCAGAAAAAAAAGGAGCAATCAATAACTACATGATGTTCGCTGCATGATACTCAGAAGCATCCAGAAAGCCATAACTGAATTTTACCTAAAACACCGACATCATGTTGACGGTCTTGAGGCACAAAAAAGTTATTAGAACACACTAACCTGAAGTTCTCTCAATTCTGACTCGAGAGGACACCAGTGCATTGGCCAAAGGATATGTGATGATACCTGTGTGAGTGTAGGTCAGAAAGATGATAGCTACTCGAGCATGCAGGTCAGTTGGGGGGATAATTTGTAGAAGACAATATATGCCATACAACCCTCACCAAGGGAGGAGCTTTGCCATGGAGACCGGCAGTCTTTAGCTGTGCAGGCTGGAGTGGCCATCATGCTTGTGCCTAGCAAGTTAGGCATGGTTTGACAAAGCACGGTTGATTTTATCAATGCACATTACTCATGAATTGATTTCATTGTTACCATAAGTTATTTTTAGTGAAAATTATGCAACCATTAGAGAGGTCATGATAGTCGCACTCCATACCCAAAACTAGAAGCCAACAACTAAGAAGTAAATCCCTAGCTCTACTTTTTCCCCCATTTTATGTGGGAAATGAACTGCAATAGAAGAGATCTTAATAAAAATAGGGATAAGATATAAATTGATTGAATTGTTACATGCTAGTTCATTCAATAAGAAGCTATGGATGCGAATGGCTTATATGTTGTGTTTCAAGCTCATACTGATGTATTTTCAGCAGGAAACAACACTATGCTCCCAAGAAGAAGGGCATAGCCTTGAAGCATAAGTCCCGGAAGGGATCGGTGCAGTGGCGACCGAAGAAGGTGGAAGCTTAAATCGTGAGTTGAAGTACTGCATTTCAACCATGAATGCACTGCGCCACAAAGAATGACGCGAGTGATAGATCCATGAATGCACTGCAAGAATAGCCTTATTTTCATTCACAGAAAAAAGAAGCAATATTATGACTTTAGTTCCTTTGATATCACTCGGGCTTGGTTTGCTGACACATAAGGCCAGGATGGTGCTTGGCAGTCGTTTACGCCAACCTTAACTGATGTCGTTAGATTAACTTTCTTTGAGATGTCTTTTGTTATCATCTCACAACTGAACGACAACTCATGCTGCCTCATTTTCTTTGTAAGTTTGTTCTTTTCAACTACATGTACCTATTATTTCCCGTGCATTGGTATCATTTGCTGTTTATGAGGATCATGCATTCTTGGAAGTTGCAAGCTGTTCATGTGATGATGTGAATCCATTTGGCAGAAAGTTATGGTTTCCGACTGGCACGTTTATTACTTGGACGGGTTTGGACATGGGTTGACGTCCAAGCGAACTGTCCAATAAAATTTGGCTACTTGGGTTGGCACTATATTTGATTACTGTTACCTCTGCTCTGCTCTACTCTAAAATACAAACATTTTTAAATTGTTTAGTAGCGATAAAGGTTGAGAAAAAATTACGGTGCCCATAAAAAGAAAATGAGAAATGGATGCGAGTGGGAGCATAGGAGAGGGTGTAATTTTGAATGAGAAGTAATAAATGAGAAACAATATTATGAATAGTGTCAGAAATAATTATATTTTAGTAGATGCTTCAAATCCTAGAAATAGTTGTATTTTAAAATGGTTGGAGTAGTTATCAATCGGTCCGGAATGTTTGTGTGATGATTTTTATTAATTTGTAGTTGAGATGTGTGGGATTTAAACTTTATTACATCAGTATCAAATTATCATATTCAGTTTTAAATGGTTTAAGGTTAAATATTTGTGATAAGAGAGCAAGTTACGAGTGACGGTGAGTCGACATAGGTTTGTTTCCAACGGAAACAAGTTGCAGGGCAGGGGTGAGAGTATGCAACATTCAACTTGCAAGTTCTGTGAAATTGAATTGTTTCCTTTTAAAAATCAAGTAAAGCTCTTGAGTTCCCCAAGCCAAGAAGCCCTCAATTAAGCTATCATGTGGCACAGAGAGCTGCGGGAGATTTTTATTAAATTTTTTTTGAACATTTTTATTTTTTAGTTTGAAAACTAACTCTCTCAAAACATATTTTCAGAATTAAACATTTTAGTCACTCTAAATAATACTACTATACCTGTATGAATAGCGTGATAATGTTAAGCATTATGCCAGTAAGACTAGGGGTGAAAACGGCTCGAAAACGGACAGAAACCTCGCTACTGTTTCCATTTTCAAATCTTTTTTAATCGGAATCAAAATCATAAACCTCGGACACGAAAATGGAATAAAATATTATCTAATACGAAAATAGAGCGAATACGAATCGGAGTGAATACGGTAACAACAATTTATTGCATTATAAAAACCCTCAAACCGAGCTTCCATTTTTTTTTAATTCCATTTTTTTTAAAAAAAACAGAAGATCAAAAATTTCCAAACATTAGCAACTAATCATACCACTTTTTGTCATTACAACCAAGTTCATATGTCACTTTGTTAATGATTGTCTCAATACCAAATTAAAGTGCATATCTCATAAATTATTACAAAGTTCACGTATCATATTATAAAGTAAAGTGCACACCATACTAGTAATTGCAAAGGAAAGTGTTTATATATATGCCTTGATTGGGTAAGTACTTAAGGTTAACTTGCCGAGGTGGAATGGACTATTTGGGCTTATATGATGGATTTACGACACATGAGCATGCAAAAATTCCAAAAAGTTTCTAAGAAAAAATTAGAAAGTGCCCTTATCGTATCCATTTTCGATAATTTCTGAAAAATTTTGACTGAGGATTTCCGTTTTTTAAAACTAGTCAGAAATCTAAAAAAATTCCGAACCGTTTTTCATCTCTAAAGAAGATCAGCATGGCACAAAAATACTGCCATACCAACTTGTGGTGGCATGGTAAAAGTTCAAAAAATTAATAAAATTTGGAGCGAGAGCGCAACTGTGTGGACTTGGAGTGGGCGTGCTGCACCGATGGATATACAAAGCAGCTTTTGATGTCTTGCTGTCTAGTCAATGTTCTCTAAATTATTATTATTGGGAAATTTTGGAGATGAAGATGAGGAATGGTGCGGAACTGCGGATTCACATCCTCTTCCATTGCTCAATGGCAGAGGCATACAGTGGCACACAGTGAGGTATAATAGCAGAGAAACTGTTACGATGGCACTGTTCATCTCTATAGCAAATTACTGTAAATATTAAAATTATTATTCTATTATAGATTGCAACTGTAGAGGCGATCTAGAGCCGTCTATCCTACAACAAACGATTGATATTCATCCAATGACATATATTGTTCACCTCTGCCACTTTGTCTAAAGGCAGAGCATAAAGATCCAACAATGGTGGTACTGCAATGCTCAAGCTAGTACAATCACAGCTGATGGAACTCAAAGAACCGACCCTCCCATCTTTGCACTTATCCTCATGCTTATAAGCTACTCTCTTCGTTTATTTTATAACGTAAAATGTTTAACTTTTTGCTGGTAACATTTGACTATTTATTTTATTAAAAAAAATATAGAAATATCATTTATTTTGCTTGTGACTTACTTTGTGTTAACAGCGAAATTTAGTAAATTTCCGTATTAGATTTGGATAAGAAAGGGTGCAATCGCCGATAGAAATTTTATCCGGAAGAGTTCGAATTCAACAGGGAATCGTGAAGACCAAGGCATGGTGACATAATTTTATGTATTAATTAGAGTTAGTTTAGATTTTTTTCTTTATCTCTAAAGGAGGTAGAGTTCGATCGGGACTTGTTTGTTTTTTTATCTATTAGAAACCGTGTCATGTTAGAGATAGAAATAGATTTTGTTATTTCTTTTTTATCTATTAGGAGTCGTATGTCGTGTCCGACACGGACTAGCATCAACCCGAGGGTATAAATATATATACCCGGGGTCATTGTAAATCATCTACACCAATCAATAGATCAATTACCTTCGGCGCATCACCACCCTCCTAACCGAGGTTTCAACCCCGGTAGAACTTGGCACCTGACGCGGGGCTATATCGCTTCGATCTCTGTCGAAGGGGTAAGTCCTACGTTCCGCCAGGCCAAGGTAATCGTATCGACTAGATTAGAACTGTCTTAGTTCGGTCCGATCTTCTAATCTAGTTGTGCGATTGCTAGTTATCGTATCAGTTTCAACTTAAATCACTTTCGTGTTTTGAGTTGATCTGGTCGACCACTCTGAGCGATCTACGTTGGTTTGATATTTGCTATTTGACATATTCAATCTAGTACTGTCTCAATTCGATCCGATCTAGTAGATTGCGTTTATCAGATGGTTTATATTAGATCGATGTATTTTGCTCATTATTTTATCGGAGTACCAGCCGATAAGTTATCAGTCATCGGCTTGATAGCAAATCTAGATCTGTTTAGTATCTATTCTGACATTGCTAGGCGTAATCTTGAACTGTCTCGGTTGGGTCTGATCTTCTATGATTATTCTTAGCAATCTGGGCTAGATATTTTATAGATCTTGGTTGTTTGTCTGCCGCTTATAGCCGATGATCTTTGCTGATTTACATGCCTATCCTATTTACATCGATAGAGCAACCGATTGTCTTACTGTATTATTTTTATACCAATCGGCTTGATTTAGGTGGATCGGTAGTTATTTATGTTGCATTGGCTTATAAGGATTATATGCAAATTGGATTTAGCCGATCGCAGCAAAGCATTCATTGTTGATTTAAATTATTCCAAGTAATTCATCAGTTTATTTATTAGCCTTATCGATCTTCATGTTTTCTATAATTATATCGTGCTCGATTGCATACTGTCTTGGTTAAGTCCGATCTATATATGTTTGGTTTGATCTGGTTATAGGGGCTCGTCCGATCGACTAAGATTAATAAGTAACTTGCGGATTACATTGGCCTAATATTTAATTCAAATCTATTTCTATTTGAGTTTGTAGCCGATCCAAGTTTTTTACAGCCGATTGCTCATCCTATCAGCTAAACGCTGCTACACCAACATCCGATCAGCTAGATATTTAGTTACCTATCGACTCGATAGCCGATCGGTTTGTTTTATTCTTCGTCATGTTAGTTGCAGAATCAAACTGACTGGCACGCCCACGCATTTGAAGAATTTAGGTTCTGCACTGGAGCTGTCTAAGATTGACTCCCAGGCCTTCGTGTGTGACATGTCGACGTTCATATTTTGACGTCAACACTTTGTTATCAAAAGAACTTTAAGCATGACTTAACATTTTTTATATATGTACTAAATTTTTGAATAAGACGAATGATCAAATGTTGCAAAAAAAATCAAACATCTTATATTATGAAACCGAGGTAGTAAAATTTAAATTTTTAATCTTAAATTTAGAGTTGATTTTTAGGTTTTATATTGGTTTTTATATTGCTAAAAACACGTATATAAAAGTTTTATTTGTTATTTTTTATTTCAAATATGTCGTTCCTGAGAAAGTTCGCCCCCTATGAAAGAAGCACAAATTTACTACAGGCATATGTTCCCAGTGAGTTAAACCCAGATGAAATTATATGTGATCTTGCTCTGAGCAATGCCCTGATATTCACGGAGACACTAATTTAGAACTTTGTCGTTCAAGTTGCAGTCAGGTATTTCTTTGAGAACACGATGGATGCGTTACTGCTTTGTAGTGGTTTCTTGGTCGTATTCTCCTATTTTGTAATGCAGTTTTTCACTCTCATAATTTGGCTAAGGTATATTTGCAAACAAAAAGATAATATGTAAATAAAACTATTATATACGTGTTGTTAGCGATATAAAAGCAAAGACTAAATATTAAACTAGGAAGAACAAACCCCAAAATCAAATTTATTTAAATTAAAGTCATATTTTGGCTTATAAATATAAGCAAATGCTAAAAGATGAGCCCCTTTGTTTATATGCTATTTACGCGTGATCTATACTAATGCCAAATATAATAAAGATGGGTAGCCTCGTTATTTCGCTTTTGCTTATATTTATAAACTAACATTTAAATATTTAACCTTAAATTTAGAGTTAATTTTAGTATATTATATTATAATTTATTTTTCAACCTGAGCTTGTAGATCGCTAAAAAACATGTATATAAAAGTTTTATGCACATATTATTTTTTATTTACAAATATTTGGTTTGTCTTTTTTTTCCAAAAAAAAACTAAGAGATGACCCTTGGGTTTTCGAAAGAATACTTTATCTGTTTTATATTATAAGATTTATTAGCGCGTATATATATATATATATATATATATATGAATCCAAAGTAGAAGGATTAGAATATGTTATAATACGAAAGCATGCGAGCCCCCACAGTATTCGTGTTAGTGATATCTGGAATCATTTCATTGTGTATGATGCTGGTTAGTATGGACGAACCAAGTTATTATACTAGAGCGAATGATTTGTAGTTGTTATACTTATTTATACTAAAGGACGAAGCCCTACGTTTTCGTCCGTTGTTTAAACAGTTTGACAATTTAGACCATACATATATCATCCAACGCTCGATGTTAAGGTAATGTATGTTCATAAGGACAGATGAAAGTTTTATGCCAAAATAAGTCACACTCTGAGACTTATAATAAAAGAAGCAGAGTAAGTAGTGGCGTGCATAATTATTGCAGCTATTCATAGAAAATTCGGTGGCAATATATATGTGTGGTAGTGTTCGGCCGTTTAGTTGGGCGTTTAATCGGTAAAAGTAGTAAAACCGTTCTTATCGATTATACGGTCGTCATTTTATGTTTATGAATATTAAATTTCTGTATTTAGCGATTAATCATCCGATTTTTCGTTTAATCATCCGTATAATCCATATAAATAGAAAAGTCCACCCCACAGTAGGTAACATATCTAGACTCAATACATTTTATTTTACTATGTTTGGCATTTCTATCATTGGCAACTAATTATAGTTATATTTATGTCTATGTTAACTACCATTTTATATTTTATTATAATATTTTTTATGATTTATAATAAAAATAAACTAAACCTAGTACTATTTGGCGTGAAATTGTAGCCTTCATATGTCATGATTATTTTCATGATTTCTTAAATTAATAATGATATAAATACATCTATTTTATATGATCTTAGACATTTAAATATCTCCAAAACAAATAGTAACACTAATATATACATATATTAATACAAATGTTAAATGTCCATATAATTCTGATTAATCATCCATATTCTGATTAATCATTTCACGGCATCTTCTCCGTTCGACACCCATATTCCATCTTCCAGGACACTGATGTGACTTTCAATTTAAATTTGAATATTTTATAATAATAAACTAGACGGTAATTTATAATTATATTTTAGAATGGGAGTAGATGGCATGACAGACTCACTCTCGTCACTACCGCGTGTTTTAAATGAGTATACATTTCCGCTCTAGTTGGATCAAGCTACTTTTACGCAATTTCTGCTAGCTTATTTATGTATATACTAATATTTGCACTTCCAGCTTCATGTAGTCCCATCCCGTTTCCAAATATTTAGTTCACCCTTTGTAGGCCTGTGCGTGTTCTATTATTGCACCAAACCGCATTTTGTGTCGTGAACTGAACTCGTACCCACACGGATTGGCCGTGCGGCAGACAAGCAGATTAACCAGTGTCTGGAATAATATAATCTACGATAAAATATTTAGCTAGTTCCAGTTCCACCAATCTTGTCCGAATGTCGCCACCGTAGCTAGCACAAACCGTAGAGAGTACGTTTTCGTTTTGGGGGCGTGTGGTGTCATCAGTATGGGATATACTGCCGCACAACAACAGTGGTTGCCTCTTCGAATCTACATGAAGACCATGATGAACATGCATGCATGAAAATCGGCTATAATTGTTAGTAATTAAATACTCCCTCCATATTAATATGTACGACACCGTTAATTTTTAGAATTACGTTTGACCATTCGTCTTATTCAAAATTTATATCCAAATATACAAAATTATAATGTATACTTAAAGTTTCTATAATTATAAATCATATTATAACAAAATAATTAATAATTGTATAATTTTTTTGAATAAGACGAATGGTCAAACGTGGACCTAAAAGTCAACGTCATCGTATAAAAAAATATAGAGGGAGTATTTAGTTCAACAAAAAAATGGATTACAATGTTATTCGCTGCTCCAGAGCACAATCGCTTGATCTCGACAGGTAGAGCAGGTTGGAATATTTGGAAGCAATGAAACGACAAAATTTTTCAATAGGCACAACCTTCGGTTTCAGGACGAAGAAGAGGTTCCAAAGCAGATTTGAGTCTATATTTGAATAGGCTCAAGGAGTCTCACCAACACGTAGTCCAAACATGAATTGATCGTTTGTAATTCTCTGTTTTCTGTTTTCTTTAGCCTTTTCTTCTCCTTCCTTCTTCCCCCACTGTGCTTTGATCAAAAAATTAAAAATATACATCGTCCGTTTCATATTTTAACATCTTTGGTTTTCAGATCTATCATTATCCATATTAATATAGGGAGAATGAAAAATCTTATAACATACCTTTTTATTTGACACTTTTAAGTTTTGAATTTACTTTCAACCGTTTATCTTATTCAATTTTGTTACGTAAGTATGTAAAATTGTAAGTCACGTTTAAAGTTTTTTATACTAAATCAAATCGTATAAAATAATTATTAATTATATAATTTTTCAAATAAAATGAATGGTTAAACCTACGTCCAAAAATCAGTCGCGTCGAATAAGTAAAAACACGTAGCGGGGGGAGAACTGAACGACGACACACACGACTATAGACATACTATACCTCGCGAAAAAAAGGGTACCCGGCACCATATATAGAAGAAGTGCTGCGTGCGTACGTCAGTAGAGGAGTGCTTGCCGTAATAATATATAGAAGAATAAACAACACGGCCGGCTCTTTGCCGATGCAGCATCATCAAGATTCACGGACGACTGGGACCGACCGACATGCATGCACGATGCCACGCCACCAGGCCGGCGGCGCACACGTGAATCTTGGTGATGCCGCACCCGCAACAAGTCGGCCTCGCGCTCGCTCGCTGGATTGGATGGAATCCTCCTCTGGGCCTTGAGGCCTCGCGGTCGCGGCCCCTCCCTCCCAAAGGCGACGTGCTGTGTGGTGGGGGAGGGAAGCGGCGGCAGGTGCGCGCATATATAGGGCCCGCCAGTGCATGCACCGGCCCGGCCAATACGACGGTCGAGGGGGGAGCGCACGTGCCGGCGCGTGCGCTCCATACAGCGCCCTCGCGAGCGTGGAGGCCCATGTACGTGCGTGCGGGCGTGCGTACACACGGTGCGGCGCCGCGCGATTGGAGGGGGCGACCCGGCTGCCCCTGGCCGTTTTAGCCCCCGTACCGGCGTGCGGCTTGGCTGGCAGGCGCCCGGCACGGACGGACGCAGGTTTCATATCTGCGGTTTGTCCCTACTCCTAGGTGCATTGTGCATGGTATGGTATGGTATGGTAAGGCCGCAAAAGTGGAACGATCCCACGTTAGAAAAATAGAAGAAGAATAGTATCTTAGCAAATCTAATAGAACGTTACAATCAAATATCGAGGGTAATTCAAACCGGAGATGAAACAAAACGAGAAGAAATGCAACGCAAACACAAGTGGTGGGATAGTGGGTGTCTGCTCAGATATTGATAACGGGATGGGTTGGACATGAACATTCCAAACCCGATCCTTGACTTCTCCATCTGAACCCGGACCTGAGTGGAGACGCAAAGCCAAATCAATCTCTATATCTGATCCGACCGAGGACCCGTAACCTGACCGGGGACCTGCAGTTCAGTGCGTCGCCTCATCGGTCATCGGCTCGCTGCCAAGCCGGTCATTGCCTGCACAACCCCCCTCCCTTGCTTGCTACGCGTGTGCCACCTCCCTCTGTCACTCGCCATGCGTGCATCGAGAGGAAGGGCCGCCCGACGTTAGGGCGAGAGGGAAGGCTAGAGAGGACGGCTGCCGAGAGGGAACTAGTGAGGGCCACTGGTGAGAGTGGAGGAGATGCTTGGATGTGCCGTCAGTTGTGTGCTAGAAAGAGAGCTGGAGAGATAGAGAGAGAATAGACAATAGGAATTTAAGGTTACTATTTGTTTATATGTCAAAGTTTCTGGGTCTTCTGTAGGATGTGATTTAAGAGTTAACAATCTGATATACCTCTCCACGCGTCAGAAGCCACCCCCTCCCTCACCTGCCCAAATACGGGGCCCCTTCCCCGATTACCTACGGAGCATATTTAAGACCTTTCCTTATCTCGGCAGGAACGAGTACTCGCAAAGGACCTAGCTCCGCCGGGGAAGTTGCAATCCGTAGGAAGGACCAACGGTTTTCTTCTTAGTGAACTAATTATTCCACGATTCCCAGTTAATTACGAAATACGGAGAAACTACGCCGGTAAAAGAAAAATCTTGCAACAACGCAACCCGAAGTGTATATTAATTTCTCCGGCAGATATTCTGGGGGGCATCACTGCACAGTGCAATCAATCCGGGGGGGGGGGAAGAACGACCAGGTTCCGTTTATCCGGTCGATCATGGTCGGTTGGGACGAGACGACAGGCGACACCAACGGATGCGAGCTGGAATGGACTGACCTAGCTACTGACGTACGCTGCAGTGGCCCTGTGTACATGCCCACAGGACGGGCGGCGAGATGGACAAGTAAGGCCCCGTTTATGTCCAAAAAACATCACACGAATTTTTAGACATCTCAATAAATTTAAATATAGATAAACATTAAAACTAATTATATTGGGGGAAATCAGGAGACGAATCTTTTAAGCCTAATTAGTACATGATTAGTCATAAGTGCTACGGTAACCAACATTTGATAATGATGAATTAATTAGACTCAAAAGAATCGTCTTGCGGTTTTTATGCGGAATCTAAAATTTGTTTTGTAATTAGTAGTATTTTAAATGTGTGATTGTAAGTACCGATACGACCCCTCTTCTATAAATTTTTGGGAACTAGGCTGTGTTCAATTTGCAAAATCATTTTATAAAAACATCACATCGATAAATATGGTCACACATTTGAAGTATTAAACGTAATCTAATTACAAAACAAATTTTAAATTCCGCCTAAAAACCACGAGACGAATCTTTTGAGTCTAATTAATCCGTCATTAGCACAAGTTGGTTATCGTAGCACTTATTGCTAATCACGTACTAATTAGGCTCAAAAGGTTCGTCTCACGATTTCCCTTATAACTGTATAATTAGTTTTAATCGTCATATGTATATTTAATGCTTTATTTAGATGTATAAAGATTCGATGTGTTATTTTTAGGAACTAAATATGGCCTAAAAATGGCCTTAAAGCTAGTACTAGTAGTATAGCTTAGCTGATGTGGCCCGCCTGCGCCCGGCAGGGGATGGAAGCCGCAAAAAGGTTGGAATTCCTCGAGGACTGGACGGGATGCAGGCCGCGGTGCGGAGCCCCGGCAGGGGAGAATGGTACCGTACACCTACTAGCAGGCTTTTTTTAACTGCTACTAGTACGTGTATGTATTTAGCATTTCTATATTGCACGAAGGATACGTGTGTGCAAAATACAAAGCATACGTCCACACTACACTCACGCGCTAATCTGTGAGCCAAATTAAGACATACGAGGGTCCAATAATCAGCGGCCTCCCCCGAAAAATAAGGACCAGTTCAGAACACTAAGTAAAAGTCTAATATAATATTAGTATAAAACAAAAACTAATAGCAAATATCAATCATTAGGATTAGGATCATTAGCATTTTCTCTATCTTGTGCAGTGCCTTGCCCAGCTACATCATTAATAGGGAGAAGAAACTTGTGATTCTCTAATAATAAACCTCTCCATAGTTCCTTTCTGAGATGAGCTATTTCTTCAATTCTTTGTTTTTTTCATACGCTTTAGATTTCTCGATTCATATTTTCTAATCCGATTTGAGGAAGACATGACTTGCAAGTTGGAACAATTACCCTAGATCAATTTGTGTACAAAGATAGGGTATCGGTTTAACTTTAACAACCCAGTGACGCACGAAAGATTAACTTAATAAAAAGGGGTTCGGGTTGGACATGGAATTTACGTGACGTTGGCTTCGGCGATCTCCGTCTCCTGAAGCAAAGTCACGATCGTGGTGGAATAGTTGCACTCCAGGAGACGAACTGACGAAGGCGGAAGGGTTACGTTAAATTGGATTTGGAATAGCTGCGTCCGGGCGCATTGTAGACTCTCCGTCTCCTGAAGCAGTCACGATCGTGGACTCCAACAGCCAACAGGCCAAGTTTGGGCCAAACAAGACAAGGCTGATTTCTAATCTATATCTATACTATTATAAAAAACGGTAACGATTCTATCAGAAAATTTCGTCCGTACATGCTGACGTTATCAACATATCATGATGACGTCATCAGCAGCAGCAAACTCACGCGTGCGCCAGGCTGAGTCCGTCGGAGGAATGGGCCGCGCTTCGCCCGAGCGGGCCAGGTTTGCGTTGGCCCATCATCGCGCGTGCCAGGCCGAGTGCCCGAGTCCACCGTGTACTTGCTTAACGCGAATACATACATAAATAAAATGGAAAAAAAAGCTTGACAGCTGGTTCGAACTTACGTGGGTGGAGCCAAACAGAGTATATGCTTTCTTAACCACTCACATGTATCAACCTTTCCTACCATAATACACTTAATTATCCTAGGACCTAAACAAAAGATGTCCAGGCAGAATTTTTATTTCTTTACCCATTCACATTCTTTTTATTTCTTTACCTTTTCTTTTTTTTTCTACCCAATCTCAAATGATTTGTGTAGAAACTTTTTTATTTTTTCTACACATTCTCATTTTTTTTTGTGTTTTGTACACATTCTGAAACTTATTTATTTTTGCTTTTCTAGCCAATCTCAAATTTATTTGTGTTTTTCTCTACACACAGTGTTTAGATTTAATTTTATTACATTAGATAAGAAATAAAGGAACTAGGGCTTAGAAAAATTGGTTGAAAATGACATAACGGGGTTTAGTGTACGCTTCTCAAATCATTATATATTAGCCATGATTTACTATTTCTGGCTAGACACATAATTTATTTTAAAAATTTATTTAAATTTGGATAATTAAAATTAGTTTGACCCGGTGCAATGCATGGACATTTTTCTAGTTAAAATATAAATCCAAAAACTATTATATATACTTAGTATACTTTGTAAATATTGGGGCCATGGTTTTTAGCGGTCCTGTTTGGTTGCCCAGCCCACACAGGTCCAAGGACGCCCCTGCAATAATCGAACTGTCAACCTCACTTAGTGTTAACGCCAGATTTTGTCAAATCGCAGTTATGGATTAATGCACGATAAAAGACCGAATCGAACAAGAGGAAGACGAATCGGCTGGAAAAAGAAGATTGAAGATGACACAGATGCAACTCATAGAGTCTGAATCGGACAGGAAGTGGAGTCTGATTGGGCCAAAAGGTTAGAGATAGATTCGGTATTTTAATCATGAGTCCGTGCAAATTAGTTAGCTTCTATCTTAGAGTTTGTTTAGGATTTTATATTTAATTAGAGTCCGAATACAATAGGTTAGTTATTTGATATGGGTACTTATCCGGTCAAGTTAGTTAAACCCAAGGGTATAAATATGTGTGTCCAGGGTCATTGTAAATCATCAATCAGATCAAACACACACCTTCGGCGCATCGCCAAAACTTCCCGACTGCTTGAGCTCTCGGTGCAAGGTTTGTCAGACTTCGCAATGTAAGTTTCAAATTCGTCAAACCCGTCGATCGCTAGAACATGGCTATCTCGATTAAGTACAATCTCCTGCCTAGCTGACCAGCGGTTTGAGTTCTATTATTGCTTTAATCTATTTGTAGTTTGAAGTAGTGGTAGATCTCGATCAAGTCCTCACGAGTTCCTTTATTAGATCTGTTAATATGAGCTTGTTCGATTGGATTCTGTCTCGGTTTAGTTCCATCAATCTAGTTGGTCGAGTTTGTATCATTAGATTGGATCGAGTGCTCGTGAGGGCTTATCGCTGGAGTTTTAGCCAGCATTACCCTAAGTAATTTGTCGGTTTATTTATTAAACTTGTTGATCTTCGTATTTCCTATAATTATATCGTGCTCGACTGTATACTGTCTTGGTTAAGCCCGATCTATGTAAGTTTAGTTCGATCTGGTTATATTAGCTCGTCTGATCGGCTATGATTAGTGAGTAAATTGGCGGATTATGTTGGTGTAATATTTAATCACTCGTATGTTGCAATATTCTATTAGTTTCATGCTTGGTCACGTTTAAACTTGAACTGTCTTGGTTAGGTCCGATCTTCTAGGTTTAGCATGAATATGTGTACGACTAGTTAATATTGTTTTATGCTAGTAATTGCTATATTAGTCTGATTTGCCTCAAATTCCATGTTTAGCTTCCTATCGGCCGTTGACTGCACGTGCGATAAGCACTAGATCAGTCCGATCAGCTGGTTAATCTCGAGACTGTCTTGGTTAGGTCCGATCTCCTGAGATTAACTGGTCGATCGAGCTATCTGGCGATTATCCTACCTCTAATTCAGCTGATTGAGAAAATTATTATCCATTGTCATGAAATTCCTGTAAAGCCGATCGTCTAGTTCATCGGCTAGGGTCCTGAAACTATATCGGCTATGCGGCCGATAGCGATTTTGGGTTTAACTATATTTTCATATTACATCTTGTCAGTTAGAGTATCAAACTGACTGGCACGCCCGGCAAACTGGAGTGATCTTAGAGTAACTCCCAATACCTACGTGTGTGACACCTTGTTGTTATTTTCAGCGTCAACACTTAGGGTAGTTGGTTTGCCACACTTCCTAGCCAAAATTCTTTTTGTTTTTTCGTACGAATGCATTTTTGAAAAATATATGGAAGTTGCTTTAAATAACAATAATAAATAATTCTAAAGTCTTTTTAGGTTATATTAATTAACCATGTGCTAATCATTTAAGGGAAAATTACAAGGATGCTATTATAATTTTGTAAAATAATTTTGGAAAATTGAAGATATGCCATCTTGACCCACATGTCATTGACTCATACGGGCCCTATATGTCATTAACATACCAATGACATATCTTTAACTTTGTAAAATTATAATGGCACGTTTGGAAATTTCGCATCATTTTAAATTGCATGTGTGTTGAAATTAATTATGACACAGATTTGAACCTCGATGGCTTGAGTCAAACATCCACGACTCTAATACCACACATATAGGGACACTAATGCTGCATCCGCTCCACCTACTCGATTTATTCGTGCTGCCGATGAAGGAGCTAATGCTCCATCCCCTCTACTCGATTCAGATGATCCTTGGTTGGATGCACTAGTCAACTTGCATGCTCTCTTACCCTTGCATATCAGGGGAACTTCCTTTGAGGTGATCACCAAACTTTCATATTTGCCCAATGTGTGGAATTCAAGAAGTTTGCACGACATCTCATTATGTAATGCTCTTTTGCAAAGCAGGTTTGGGGATTATCTTTGACATAATGGGACTAGATCTTCTAAATGTCCACCTCTTCGAGGGGAACTTCTTGTGGTTAGGGCTGGATAATGAGTCAGCTCGGCTCGGCTCGGTCCAGCTCGTTAAGATAACGAGCTGGCTCGACTCGGCTCGTTATCGTAACGAGCTAAAAACCCAGCTCGGCTCGTTATAAAGCTCGAGCTGGCTCGTTAGGCTCGTGAGCCATGCATAAAATGTTAACCTAAACAATTTTTCAATAGGTTATACAAGCAAGTTTTTATTTTAAACATGTAAATCATATGAAATTGTATTTAAATATTAAAGTTTGAACCAACAAATCATATAGTGAACCTATAAAGAACTGAACACATGCATTCCAGGGTGAAATCAATGAACCCTGGTGAATCTTGGTCTAGCTCGCTAGGCTCGCGAGCAACTCACGAGCCAGCTCGAGCTGGCTCATTATCTCTAACGAGCTAAAATGATAGCTCGGCTTGTTAGAAAAATGAAACAAGCCGAATCGAGCCGAGCCACGAGCTTTCTGTCCACCTCTACTTGTGGTGGCAGGACATTGCCCGAAGGAGACTAGTGAGGAAGCCTTAAAGATTGTTTGATGTTATTATTTTGAGTCATTTGACTACAAAGAAATGCTCGAGTTTTTGAAAATAGATATGCAACAACTGTTATTGTGGCCAATCAGATGATAAGCTTGTCTAACACAAATCCTCTCAACCTTAACAACACTACTGTACAACCGGTCATCTGTGACGGGCCTAAATCCATATTTGTGACGATAATGATTTGGTCAGTGATGAGTGGTCATGATGAGAAAGGTCCATCATTGATGGGCCAAAGTCTGTCACTGACGAGCATCATCTTTAATGGGACAAAAGTAAAACTCATCACTGAGATGCTTATAGCCTGTCATGGATGACTCATTTGTGATGGGCACATATTATGACCCTTCACGGATGATTAAATACATTGAAAAAAATATGACTAAAACTTATCTTTGACGGGCTAAAATTATGGCTCGTCACGGATGAGTCATCCGTGGCGGGCGCTTATTACGGCCCTTCACGGATACTGAAATACACAACAAAAAAATAATTTGAATTATTTTCTAGCCTCACGATGTTGCTAGCTATGTCCTCAAAAAAATGAATGAAGCAATATATATATATACACACACCTAGAACCCCCGACACATATATATCCATCCATACTTTAATCCAATTTCTCATACCATCTCAGATTCAAACCTAATAACATATACCATATTAGATTCAACTGATAATACGATAGAATTCAAAAAATGGTTAATCTCAGATTCAATCTAATTATAGAGCCAATCTCAGATACTCCGCTTCCAGAATCTAACAATAGTTACACAGCAAGCAACACAAACTTGTGTAGCAGAACCAAGCTACCAACTTGTCCAAGTTCAAGAACCACCCAACATTCAAGCATACCCAGTTTTAGTTTAACAAACACCTGAAAACACTTGCAGAACAAAAAAAAAAAACCTAAGATCTAGGTCCAGGTTCCCTCCACGCCAGCAAGACCTAGAGCACCAAAAATCGAAGCACCTGAAACAACTTGCTGTTTGATTTCGGAAGGAAAGGCAGCAAAAGTTGAAGAACACCAACAGGACCTGCAACACCAAAAACTAGGTAACAGAAACAAATTAAGCCACAATTAGTGAGGCACTCCAGCACCAAAACAATAGATAAGTTGCAACATGAAAAGATTGGCCGGCGTCGCTCAGGGGAGATGGTGTTGGGGCGGCGGATGGTAGAGACGGCGCCGGCCGCGCCTCGTGGGAGGGAGATGGGTCGACTGCGCCGGGGCGGAGCTGGAGGAGATGGGGGGGGGTGGCAGCCGGCGGGGGTGGAGGAGATGGGGGCAAGGCCCGCCGCCGCTGGATCCGGGCGGGACGAGGCCCGTTTGCCGCACACTCATCGTTGCCATCGGGGTCGGCGCCGCCGCCACCACCCACGTTGTCGCCCACTCGTTGTCGTCGTCGCCCGCTCATGCTCGGCGCCGAGAGAGGAAGAGAAACAGTGAGGAGAAGGCGAAATATCATGCGAGGAGAGAGAGGGGAGGAAGAAAGATTAAAATTTTGAAGTAGTAAGGAGGAAAAATTTTCATGTCATGTCACATGCATCTTTGACGGGCCATAGATGACTCATTTCATCTTTGATGGGCCATAGTTGTGGCCCATCATGGATGACTCATCCATGACGGGTCTTTATTTTGGCCCTTCACGGATGAGTGTCATCGGTGACGGGCACTGATTTTGGCCTTTCACGGATAAGTCATGTCGGACGTAAATTTTGGCCCGACACATATGATATGTCATCGGCGACGGGCCAAACCGAATAGATTACTCTACAACGGGCCTTATTTTGGCCCGTCACGGATGAGTGCGAGTGTGACGGGCTGTTAGGTTCTATCACGGATGACCTATCAAATTTACTAGGTTCTGTAGTAGTGCAAGCTACCTGTGGCAGGCCATGATGAGTCGCTACATGTAGCCTAACTTTTGACGGGTCGTAGAATGCCCCAGTGTAGATGAGAACCAATGGCTTGACCTATCACAGGTAAGAATTCGCCTATGACGGCCTTGATATATGTTCATCAATGGTAGAAGCAAATCACATATGGCGGGTAAATATAAAAACTCATCATAGATGAGGCCTTCCACTCCTGACCAGTTTTGAGCAACACCCATCATAGGTAATTTACAAATTCTGATTGTTGTTTGTCTTGACAACACATTAGAGGTAAACTATCTACACCTATGACAACTTTACATTTTCAACCGAATGAGGTGTTGTGAAATCTATATATACCATCACTACAGCTCAACACCATCATCCCACGCCATGCACCATACACAACTTGGGTGGGAGGCTAAGGGGGGCAAATTGTTACCCTAAAATTGGCCAAGGGTAAAAACATTCACATGAAATCTGTTATACATGGTATTTTTGTTGTATTTTATCTCATGTTGTCATATGGCTTTTCTATTATGAACAATGGATCATAGTTGGATGTACAACGCTATATGCTTGAGCAGTGAGTACAAAAATGAATGTTGTTAAATTCTTAAATGTGATGGAAGCACATAAGAGGAGGAGCAGCAACTATGTGATAAGTCCATGTGTAAGCGGTAAAAGTGAGAAGATGTTTGCCGATAGAGTATAATTATAGTCTTGCCTTGTACGACAAAAAACTAGCACCTACACTATAGGTGTCGGCTTATAGTACAAACTGGCACCCATAAACACGTTATAGGTACCAATTTTCTACAAGCCACCACCTATAAGGTAGGCCCTACAACAATAGGCATAGGTGTCGGTTCTCATGGTAAACCAACACCTATGAAAGCCAATCCAAGTCCTCTAGTATTTTTTTGCCCAACCTACCCAGCTAGTCCTTATCTATTCAAGCGTTTGTCTCCTCCAATTCTCCACCAAAACAACTAAAATGTGACTAATGCTAGGGTATGAGTGTATGGTTTTAAGGACCGGTTCACAGAAAACCCTTGAGAGACTTATCAGTACTTACCGCAAGCCAGTGTGTGCATCGACTAGGCTTGACATATAGCTTTCTTCTTTTCTAGGAGTCCAGGCGAGGTTAGGCGTGAAGGACCTAGCGTGGCACGAGGGGTAGCTTGCCCAACCTAGGTGAGGGTGTGGGTGGTGCAACCTCATTGTGGTGTCAATGGTTAGGAGTGGGTTATGTGAATGGTCCTATCATAGCCTCTTCGTGGGATGTCGCTTGTGATATACTGATGTACGGGTACGTATGTGTGGCTATATCTTGTGATTAAAGTTCTAAACCTCCTGTCCGAGTAAAATTGTTTAAACAACCGTGCCTGTATTTATGGACGAACAAACGAGATCCATCGTGATTAGCTTCATTGTATTCATAATTAATTGAATATGATTAAAATTTTCCAAGATAGATGGGTTAAGCTGGTACTATGTGTTTAACATGGTATTAGTGGCATAGGTATTGTGTGATTTAGCACAGTATTAGTGTTGGTTGGGCCTGGTTTGGCGTGATTTAGCACTGATCAGTGGTTGGTTTAATATTGTTTATTTAATTATTAATTATTTCATTTTGCTAAAGTAAATTCCTTGTAAATATTTTTTACGCAAAATTAAAACCTTAGTCTTTTATTTCCTTTGTACACCCTAATGCATCTATTTATTGCATTTGTCTAATGTGGCTTGTTGAGTATGGTGGTCGTACTCAGTTCTGCACTTTTCCACTTTTCTCCAGAAGTCAAAGCTACGTTCGAAGAGAAGCCGCTTGTAGATTACGCGAGTTGATATGTTGAAGTGCTTCCTATTGGCTTTCATTGGCTTTGCCACTAGTGATGCTTCTATATATGTAGCTACATTAGTTTTTCTTCTTCTCTGTGATGATTAAAACCTTGTTATTTTATTTATTTATTAAGACAATGGATCATTATTAACTTGTTATAGTGTGTACTAGGGCAGGTCCTAGACCGAGATTGTATACATGCCATTGTACGAAATTTGGTGTAATTTCTGGGTGTAAAATCGGCATCCAGAACACCATCTCAGTTCTCTTTTCTTCGGTTTGGACCAAAAAAGACGAATTGCACATTCACATGCGGCAGCGGCACATCGCACCGGCTCCCAGCCTCCTGCCCTCCCATGTTGCACTTGCACAAAGCAACGGCGGCACGACCCATTGACATATTCGCACTCCCATGGCCCACGGACGCATTTGCACCATTGTACTCGCATGCTCACAAGGAAAAACATATCAGCAGTCCTGACCGCACTAGTGCAAGACTCCAGAATCCAGATGAATCGGCAAATGGTAATCGGCTTCAGCAATCATCTTCGGCATGTGGCGTGAGGGCATGACACAAGGATTCCCGTGACCGTAACCACGTGTCTTGACTCCACGGTTCCACGTGAAACGAACCAGTGACATGGCATACTGCAGGCTAATGCACCAGCCTGGAAGCGTGTCTAAAATGTCTAGACGCCGTCTAGACATAACGACTAAGATCTAGCTAAGGCCTTAGTCACTGCTCTAGATGTTAATCATGTCCAGATAGTACATTAATCATGTCTAGATAGTTATAGATGGTTAAAAACAATCTAGGCAAATGTCGTAGATATGGGCTCAGGGTATACCATATGAAGAGAAGGAATCTGCCCTTGAGCCACGTGGCGTGCCCCAAGAGTAGTCGGGCCTAAAGCCAGAAAGGCAGCTCCCTTCCCGCGCTAGGGGTTGGGCCGCCCGAGCCCCGCCCCATGTCCTATTCATGAGTGGCACCTGGCACGATGTCACACCCTGAGTAGCCAATAAATCGCTTTCCTAAATCGAATTACAATAAATCGTGTTAGTTTAGCCAGGAGATAATCAACCAAAATAAATTATTTAATTAATTCACTTTAAAGGCCGTGAATACGTGTTTTCATATTTCGTCGGGTCAAATTCGACTGACTGGATGTACAGTTGTGTCGAAATGCAAGCTCCTCGAGTGGGAGTTCACCGAACCCCCTTTTCGGTTCGGTCTAGGGGTGCTAAGTCAAGGTCTCTAGGAAGGAAACAAACATAGTAGGGTTTATACAAGTTTGGACCGTCGGGAGGCATAATATCCTACACCTGTTGCTTGGTCACTATATGGCAAGTGAGTACAAGCCTTCTTTGGGAAGGTTTGTCTTGGGTCGAGAGAGATCAGCCTCCAAGAGATCAGATCTGTTTCTAAGTGGAAAATGGCCTCCTTTTATAGTAGTAAGGGGTCACCACAGTCGCTTGAGTCCTACCTCCTACTAGTGGGCAGGTCATCATTGTGTTGTAGTAGCTGGCTTGCCGCCTCGCCAGGTCGCCGTCGCGGCGACCTGCCATCATCACGTCAGTCCTAGTCCGTCAGAGGGTAGGTGGGCGTGTTAGCCATGCTGACCCTACTTGGTCCCATCGGTCAGTGGGCTAGTGGATGGGGCGGCCACGCCTCCCATATCTGGTCCTATCGGTCAGTGTCCCATCCATGGGGTGGCTGACTTTTTTAAGGAACGGGGTAGTTGCCCTCTTTCTCTCTACTGTTTGCCAGTTGTATTAAATGTGACGGCAATAGAGCGAGGGTTAGTGCCCTGACATCGCAGGAGCATAGCTGATTCGGCAAACGCACCTGCCCACTCTTTGCCTCTTTTTCTACGGAAGGTGGCCAGGGGCGCACGTGAGCCTACACCGCATTAAATGTGACGTGTGCTCCAGGTCCTCTCCCATCGCATTAAGTGCGAGGGTTGAGTCCTAGGGCTGCGCCCCCCTTCTTGACACGTGGGCTCCGCAGCATTCTAGAGACGTGCCGGGGGTCGGGATAGCCCGACCCCGACCCCTTGATCCGGCCAGCCACTGCTAGGGCTCATTGCGGGGGCACGTGTCTCTTGGGGCCCGAAACCCTTCCTAGGGAGCAAGCATGTGCCGCACTCGCAGGGATACCGCTAGGCCCATATCACCGACAAGTTGAATTTCAGAAGAATCAGATTAAAAGTTCTCCAAATAAAAGTCAATCAAATTTTAATCGACAACCCATTTGTTCGTCTCTTTCTTTTTAGGCATTGGTTTTCATCTCGTGGGCTGAATTCGTTTTTTGTGCGAGATTGGCCCAAGGCCTATAGGCCTACCTGCTTCCTCTCCCTCCCACCTGCGGCTGCACCCTCCCCCTTCCCCTGTGCCGCACACCACCTGTCTCCTCCCCTAGTCGAACAACCACCCACCTCTCCACCTCACGTACGTTTCCTAATTCCGCGTGGGGTTCTATCTCTTGGAACCTTATCCTTTTCTTTTTTATAGGGGACGGATTCCTACTCCTACTCTATCTCTAAGCCTTATAGATAGAGGCACCCAACCCCTATCCTAGCCTTTTCTTGACCCTGCGCCAGCCCACTAGCCACCAACCGCTGCGGCCCTAGTGTCACGCTGCTGCCACCGCCGCCCATCGTGCATCGCGTTGTCGCCTACCAGCCACATCGCTGCCTTGCGCCGCTAGCCCTGCCAAGCCACAGCCCTAACCGCTGGCCAAGCCGCGCACTTCCGCCTCTCCATCATCGAGGTTCACCGTCTTTTCTCTAGCGAAACTCATACCATTTTCTGGATTGTTTTGCCTGTTAGGTTTGCTCGCGAGTCTAGTTAACGTAAGATCAATCTACAGTTCTAATCTCTGTTTTTTACGCATACGTTGATTTTCGTTAAAGCCATCAACTTTTCGGTTTAGTGAGTCGTTAAATTTCAGTTTAACGGGGTGTTAAATCCTATCAGTAACCTTGTTGTTGTTTTGGCCATACGTTCACGACTCGTGTTTCGGTACTAATTCGTCGTGCGAATCCCTGATTCGTGCATGTTTCTATCCTATCATGCGGATTCGTGTTTCGTCCATTGTTTTCTAGCTTTCCCGTTAACAAGTTTGTTGTACAAATCTGTGGTTCGTGCATGAGTCGTTAATTCGTCCTTAGTTTGGTGAGTCCTATTTTCTCAGCCATTTTCCTGTTTCGTTCAGGTTGCCATTAAAAACTCGTTAACCCGCTTTTCTGTATGTTAAGCAAGAAAACAACATAACTTCTAAAAATAATAACTAATTAATCCGAAGTCCATTTAAGCTCATTTAAATTATAGTGCATAAATAATTTCATCAAGAATCCATTAAAAATAGTTTCTTGTTTTGTTTGAGTAGTCTTATAGCTTGTTTGTAATGTAGATTCTGATTCTACTGACTGGTCGGTTTACTTCAAAGTCGTTGTAGAGTTTCCTCAAGGTGCAGAGAAAGGCAAGTGACACCCTAACCTTGATAATGTTGATCCCTTGATTTTAAAAGCCCTATTTAATATTCAAACATGCGTTGTTTTACTTTTATTTATTTACTGTCAAATACCTATTGTTTAACCATTGTTTACCAGTTATTATTCTTGTATACCATGGGTAACTTGGTTAGAATTAGCCTTAGAAATGTTTAGCCAAGCTTAGTTCAACTAGCTCATAGGTCTTTACTTAATTAATGCTAGTTGATGACTTAGATGAAATGCCCACAAGGGTTAATAAAACTAAAATCAAGCTTAATGGTGGGCTGTGGGTGCATGGTTTTAAGAGTTGTGCCCATGGCAATTAAGAAATAGTTCTTGGGAAACTTGGAAAGTAATCTAGTACTAACCAAAATCTAGTGTGGGCTATGATGGGACTTGTAGTATAGCCTTTCTTTCTCCGACATATCCATGCAAGGGTGAGCGTGATGGAGTATGGATGTGTCCCGTGATGGCCTATGCTGCTTCTAGATTTACCTAGGCACAAGATGGGGATGCTTGCCTTGGTGTAAAGGTGGGGGTGAAATATGAAGTGTGGTACGATTGAATAGGTAGGGTTATGCGATGGGCTCTATCATGATTTCCTTTCTGAAGTGTTACGGTGATACGTCAGTGCACCGTAACGTGTCGTGGGGCCATGTCTTGTGGGTAAACTTGCACACCTCTGATCAGAGTAAAACTATTCGAATAGTTGTGCCCGTGGTTATGGGATGAACTACGAGATTCACTTTGATTAGTCTCATCTTTAATAACTTAATTCATTTGGATCTGGTGGAGTTTAGTTGGTGGTTTTCAGTCTGTTTGCAACATGGTGTAACGTTGGAGAGTGGATGATTCAAATATTTACTTTACTTTTATTCTATCTATTTAAATTACTGTTTTGCTAATCAATTGTCGTTTTATGCAAAGTAACTTTAGCCTATCATTGTTATCATTGTAGGGCTACTTATTGAGTACCGTGGTTTGTATTCAGCCTTGACTAATTTCCCTAGAGTTTGGGTCCGACGGAGGTAATTCACAAGAGTAAGGTTCTGTTAACACCAAAATTGGGAAAATTACCTTAGTGGATTCGATTAAGGAAAGACGTAATCAGCAGATAAAAATCTTATCCGGAAGAGTCCGAATTCAAGAAGGAATCGTGAAGACCAAGGCTTTGTGGCGTAATTTTATCTAGGAGTTAGAATTAGTTTAGGATTTTTCCTTTATCTCTAAGAGAGTTAGAGTCCGATCGGGACTTGTTATTTCTTTTTATCTATTTGGAGACATGTGTTGTGTTAGAAATAGAGTTTGTTATTTCCTTTTATCTATTAGGAGTCATGTGTTGTGTTCGACATAGACTACTATTCACCTGAGGGTATAAATATGTATGCACGGGGTCATTGTAAATCATCTACATCATAACATAGAACAACTACTTTCGGCACATTGCCACCCTCTTCACCGAGGTTTCAACACCGGCAGAACTTGGCACTTGACGCGGGGCTACATCGTCTCGATCTCCGGCGGAGGGGTATGTCCTATGTTCCGCCGGCCATGGTAATCGCATCGACTAGACTAGAACTGTCTCGGTTTAGCCTGATCTTCTAATTTGGTTGCGCTGCCAGTTATTGTATTAGTTTCAGCTTGAGTTACTTATGTACCTTGGGTTGATCTGGTCGACCACTTTGGGTAATTTATGTCGATTTGATATTTGCTATTTGACATCTTCAATCTCGTACAGTCTTGGTTTGGTCCGATCTAATAGATTGCGTTTATCAAATAATTTATATCAGATTGATGTATCTTGTTTATTATTTTATCGGAGTACCGGTCGATAAGTTATCAGTCATTGGCTCATCAGCTTGATAGCAATCTAGATTTGTTTAGTATCTATCCTGACATTGCTAGGCATAATCTTGAACTATCTTGGGTTGGTCCGATCTTCTATGATTATTCTTGGCAATCTAGGCTAGTATTTTATAGATCTTGGTCGTTTGTCAATCCTTTATAGCCGATGATATTTGCTGATCTACATGCTTATCATATTTACATCAATAGAGTAGTCGATCACCTTAGTGCATTAATTTTATACCAATCGGCTTGATTTATTTAGATCGGCAATTATTTTGTGTTGCATCGGCTTACGAGGATCACATGCTAGTTGGTTTTAGCCGTTTGTAGCAAACGATTCATTGCTTATTTAACTACTTGAGTTTACATGTATCAGATTCTCAGCTGATCCAAGCTTTCAATAGCCGATCAATGAGCCTATCAGCTAAATACTGTTACATCAACGTCCGATCGGCTAGTTTCTCAGTTACCTATCGGCTCGATAACCGATCGACTTGTTTTATTCTTCATCTTGTTAGTTGTAGGATCAAACTGACTGGCACGCCCACGCAATCACATAATTTAGGTCCTGAAAACTGACTAGCACACCCGCGCAATCACATAATTTAGGTCCTGCACTAGAGCGTTCTAAGGAGTGACTCTTAGGTCTTTATGTGTGACACGTCAGCAAACACATTACTTCCTATGCGTGGTGTCATCGCTTCGCGCTCATGATTAGCTAGTAGTTTGTTTTCTTTTTCCGCTGCATTCGTTAGGCTATTGGTTTTATATGTTTTTAAGTCGTGTAACTGTGTATTCAACTTTGACATAGGTTGTACTCAAGTTGGTCCTGAATCGAGATTTAAATCACACTTGTTCAAAAATTGGTGTAAATTTCTAGGCATGACACACGACCAGTGTCACACGCAGGCGTGCTCAGTGCCCAACTACCACATTTAATGGTGCTCTGCCTCCCGCGGAGCGTCACATTAAATGAGGCGTGCTTGAGGCATGGTAGGCCGCCTGCAGCGGAAGCGACGTCATGTGATGACGAACTAGGAAGAGGGCAAAGCCCTGTGTGCATGCGCCTGCCCCTAGCAGGAAAGCATGGCCCACATCTGCCACATCTCTTGAACATTAATGATATGCCTTTTTGCCTCACTGTTAAAACTAAAGGTGGCAATGGGTACATACCCAATGGATACCACGACCTCATACCCACCTCCACGAAATAAAATTTCACTCACTAGATTACCCATTACATTCATAGGTATAATTTTTTCTCATACCCATACCCACGTGGGTATTTTTTACCCACAGGTAATCTACACCCAATTATATTTCTTACTTTAGATACCCACACTTGCTTGGTTCCTTTCATGTTAGTGACAAGTGCCTTTGGCAACCAAATAGCTCTCTTGATAGAAATATGTTTGCCCCGAGGACCAACATAGCGAGCCACAACATGACCATTGGCATTCCTCCTAGAGACATAAGAGGTATCAAATGAACAATGCGACATATGAGTAATAGAAATGATACTTTTGGCCTTGACAAAGTTGTCTAGCCCTTTGATCTTCTTGATCATCACACTCCTATCAACACTTCCCTTAGGTGGAGGAATGTACCCAAGGCCTTCACGGTTGTGGTTGTCACGTCGGTACCCGAGGTACTCCTTTAGAGCCTTACTATCCATGTGGCACTTGAGGAGCCCATTATTGAGTAGCTCCATGAGCTTCTCATTTTGAGCGGTCAAGGCTTTCACGACCTTGGCGTTTGAGGTGCAAGCATCAAGGTTATGGTCCTTGCATTTAACACATGGCTCATTGCTTGACTCCTTTGAGTTTTTAGACATCTCACTAAGAGAAGAAGAGCACTTGTTAAGAATGTCAAGCTTATCCTCTAGAGAGTAGTATGCCTTTTCCAGGCTTTCCACCTACTCTAGAAGCTTCGCATTTGACTCCTCAAGTAGTGAGCATGAGTCTTTGGTGTCTTTGTAAAGACGCGCAAGTGACACAAAGCTCTTCCTCTCCCTAGTGAGTTCCCTCTCGAGTTCAAAAGTACGCTCTTTCTCACGAATGAGCATAGCCTCTTGCTTCTCGAGAAGGGACTCTTGACCCTCAATGGTGTCAAGCAATTCACACATGATCAACAAGGACTTCTTGCTTAGCTCATCAACCAACTCATCTTCAACCTTATCATCATCACTCTCACAAACTTCATCAATCAAATCATGACTAAATAATTTAGAGGAAGGTGATACCTTGCGCTCTTTTGCCAGAAGTCAAAGAGGAGCTTCATTGTTGCTGTCATAGTTGAAGAGGGTTGGTGGCGGTGGTGGTGAAGACTTGATGGCGACGGTTGCCATTCCATCTTCATCACTTGATCTTGAGTCGCTCTCAGAGTCGGAGGTCCACTCATCACCAATATGAGCTTGCCCCCTTTCCTCCTTCTTCCCATGCTTGCCCTTGTTCTTCTTGAAGTGCCTCTCCTTCTTCTTATTCTTCTTGTCGTCATCGATCTTGGTGCACTCGGCGATGAAGTGCTCGGTTTCACCACACTCAAAACACTTGCGTGATGAGTGCCTTCCCCTTGACTTGCCGAAGCTTGACTTGGAGGCACCTCCCTTGAAGAAGCCGCTTCTTCTCATGTACTTCCCAAGCCGCCGGATGAACAAGGCCATGTCATCCTCGGCTTGAGAGGTACACTCTTCATCAACCTCGGCCTCCTTGACGGCTTTCAAGGCTATAGCTTGTTTCTTTGGTGTTGAGCCTTGAGAGATGAAGTTGCAAGCATGCTTGGATTCTTCCTCCATCAAGTCATGAGTGAGGATTCGCCCAAGCACATCATGAGATGTCAAGGTGTTGAAGTCGGCACGCTCACGTATGAGGGTTACCAAGGTTGAGTTCCTTGGTGTGATTGCCCGAAGCATCTTCTTCAGACATAACTATCTGTCATGTCCTTGCACCCAAGTCCCTTGATCTCGTTGACGATCTTGCTCAACCAGTCGTACATCTCACTTGGGGTCTTTTTCGGCTTCAACACAAACCTCTCCAATTGTCCCTTCAAGATCTCAACCTTGGATTCACGCACCCTGTCGGGGTGCCTTCATGGACATTGCAGAGGGTGTCCCAAATTTTCTTGGCGCTCTCGATCCCATCAACCCGGTTGAACTCACTTGGACTCAATGCACTAAGGAGTGCATTGGTAGCTTGAGCATTCTTGTGCTCTGCTCATTCCTGTCATCTTCTTCAGTGGGCGTCGTTGGGTTCTGCAAAACATAGCCATTTTCGACTATTCTCCAAATAGATGGGTTAATAGACTTTAAATGCATCTTCATCCTATGCTTCCAAGCGGCATACTCCGTACCGTTGAACTACGGAGCCTTTCCACAATAGGAGGAATAGGATGTAGATGTAGAATAATCATGCCTAATGGCGGAGTAATCACCATCACCCTTCTTCTCTCCAAGCGGTTAAGCCTAATAAGAAGATTAGGCTCTGATACCAATTGAAAGAGTATATCAAGGCCTAGAGGGGGGGTGAATAGGCGATTTAAAAATTAAACCTAAAAAGCGGAAGCTAAAACTTTCGGAAGTTCTGGTCAGGGGCGTTGGAACTTCCGGCCTTGGGAAGTTCCGTTGATCTTCGGAACTTCCGATAGCACTAGATCTAGAATGAGAAATGAGTAGATCTAGCCAACCAAACCTTAGAGAAGTAAACACCTTCAAGCTTGGCACAAACAACAACTAGAGTACGCGCGGCAACAAAAAGCAAAGCTAAAAACACAAGTTAGAGAAATATCACCACAAGTAGAGACAGACTTTTTACCGAAGTTTCAATCCTTATGGGGATTGTACTCTCCGTTGAGGAGCTCAAGCTTGAGCCGGGTTCCACAATCCTTTCCTCGGGGTTGCACTCGTGCACTCCCCCTCACTCGAGGTGTCTCTTCTTTTGGAGGTGAGATCCAATCTTCACAAACCTTTTCCGGCACACCACAAGAACTTTGGCGGCCCTAGGAACGACACCTAGCCGTCTAGGTGTCCTCAACCGCCAAGAGTAACAAGCTAGCAAAGAGATCTTGGGGATGAATCTAGTACTCAAGAAATTCTTAGGAAGTCAACACCAAGCACACAAACCAACTCAAAACAACCAACTCTCACACACATAAAATCCAAATCACTTAGATCTGTGGAGAGGAGGAAGTGAGAAAGCAAGGCTCAAAGTGAATCTCAAGAAATCAGGCCAAGGGCATATGAATGAGCAATGGAAACAGCAACCCTAGCTTGAGGGGTTGGGGGATATTTATACCCCTCTCAATTTCTGCCCGTTGGGGGCAAAAGATTCCCTCTTTGGAACTTCCGGAGGTCTCCTACAGAACTTCCGGTCAGTTCAAAATAACAGTCCCCAACAATTAGAAAAATTAAAATCAACTATGAAAAGTCAAGTCAATGGAAGTTTCGGTCAAGACCTTCAGAACTTCCGTGAATCTTACAAAACCGATTCTGGGTTCTTCAGAACTTCCGTGGTTCTTACAGAACTGATTTTTACCCCTTCGGAACTTCCGAAGTTTCTCCTTCGGAACTTCCGTCAATCATACATAACCGAATCTGACGCATTCGGAAATTCTGACAGTACCTTCGGAACTTCCGTAAATTCGAGCACAACTTCAAAAGATAGCAAAAGATGCACTTCAAAAATATTTCCAAGCACCGGATTCATTCCTAGATTTCATTTGTGCACCCCTTTTTATAGTACGGCATTCCTAGTTGACTCAAATTCAAAGTAAACACACACGCCAACACAAATATACCGATTTTTCTTCTCTTTTCACGTGGGCGGCGCAACGACAACTTTTTCATGAGGACTATTTATACCTTCACATTCTCACACACATCATTAGTCCTCATCATTTGATTGTCATCAATCCCCAAAACAAATTAGAGGCCTAGATGCACTTTCATGAAGTTCATCCAACAATTTCTGTGTCTACCAGATGAATCCCCTCCAGAGGCATCACTAGTAACACCAATCGTTGCCTCATCACCACTTGGCATTGAGTTTGACATCTCATCATTGTGATCAAAAGAATTATGGGGCGAATCATCGTCATCAATCTACAGTTCATAACAAAACATAATTTTAATCAATATATATCGACATGCAATTCATTTATTCATTTTAGAACTAAGATCATGTATGCCAAATTGGCAAGTACTATACCAAGGCTATTACTGGAGATAATGCCACATCGCAATCTTTCGATGCCATATCACTTGAAATAGGCCCTAGAACTGCTTGAGAGGCGGCACCAGTAGTAGAGAATGCAGAAACACCGATGACTTTATCAGCTGAAGGATCAATTGATTTGGATTTGGGTCTATCAACAAATTTAATGATGAGTGAAAATTATAAACAACGAAAAAAAGAGTGTGAAGTATATTTAGTAACAAATACATGCAGTAACAAGTAACAAAAGAGTGCAAAAATCATGCTACATTGCAACTGCTGCAACATTTATTTGCCAAATACATGCAATACAGTCTTGCTGCAATTTTTTTATTTATTTGCCTCAATTTTTCTGTCAAAGCATGAATATTAAAAGAGTCTAAGTAAGTAATATGAAGAAGAAAGTAGCAGCGACAAATCTCAGTTCACTAATGTGCAATCATCTCCAATTCTCCAAACCAAATCATATCACATAATCACAATACCAATTCACTACGTGCAACAATCATCTCCAAACCAATTCATTACATACATCAGTGCATCACACAAATAATAAAATGCATCATGAACCTCTTCATCCTAGGATCGGCGTTGCATCAACTGTCCTCAAGTCGTCAGGGACTCCAGCGGCACGGGGAGGAAGTCGGTGCCGGCACAGGGAAGGGACTGAGGAAGGCAACGCACGGAGGAGGCGATGGTCCAATGGAGGCATGGGCAGGAGGCCTGCCGGCGACGCAGGGGCCAGGGGGGAGACAGCAGGCGGCGGCCTGCAGGCAGCCTGCCGGCGTCCCGACGGCGAGCTGCCAGCGGTTTGGCGGTGGCCTATTGGCTGCCGGTGCCATGGCCGGCTAGCTCCTGCCTCCTGGTCCTGGCGGGGGCGGCGGAGAGGGCAAGGAGAGGGAGGCGCTGCCGCGCCAAGGCGGCGGCCGGCGGGTGCGTCGACGACCCAGGGGAGGGAGACCGGAGGCGGCCCGGCTACGCAGGTCGTCAATCGTGGTCGCCTCACCTCCTGAGTCCTGGCGGCTCCTCCTCCTCGCCCCTAAGACCTCAGCCTTACGTGCGACGTGCGAGCTAGAGAAGGAGCAAGTTACTAGGGTTTACTATTTGTCACGCCCTGAGTTTTACCCTAGCCAAGAAATAATTAAATAATGCATTAAAAATAATTTGTTAATTAAAGTTCAGGAGAAAACTCAGTGTAATAAATTAATTTAATTAATTGGAAGCTTTTCGGATATTCTAAAATGTCCCGAAAGCATTTTAAATTATTAACATGATTTATATTTGAACTGCAGTCAATAAAATTTGGTCTAATAAACTTAATAAAAATCGGCAAAATTGGAGGCATTTTCTTTTTTTTTCCCTCCTTCCTTTTTCTTTTCTTTTTCCCTTCTCCCTTTTTCCCCTTTTCCTTTTTTCTTTTCTCTTTTCCTTTTTTTTTCTCTCCTGGTCGCTCCTCCTCCTCTCCTCCTCTCCCCCTCCTCTCCAAGCCATGCAGCCTCATCTCTATCTCCACCAAAAAAATCAATTCCAATTAATTAGAATTCTAAATCTTATCTCTTTGAAATCTTATCTATTCCTTGTTAATAGGAGATGGATAACAAGATCTATCTCTAGCTTCCCCCTATAAATACCCCCTACACCCTTGCCTCTTTTCCCCGTCTCCCTCTCCCGTGCATATCCAGTCGCCTCTTCCGCCTCCGCTACAACTGTGCTGCCCCTATCCCAGCAGCTGTGCAGCAAGCCGCTAGCAGCCCTGCTGCATCCTGTTCGCAGCACGTCGCCGGCTAGTCTCTCTCCACCAAATTTCAAGTTCGCATATATTTTATTCTTGCGAATCAATCTAAATTAATCTACCGTTTAATTGTTCAGGTTTTCTAGCCTAACAGCGAGGAACAACCACAATCCGTCGCTGATCTCTCCACCAAACCTCAGGTTTGCATACGTTTTATTCATGCAAATCAATCTATTGTTAATCTACCGTGTAATTGCTTAGGTTTTCCAATCTATTAGCTAGCGTGAGATTGATCTACAGTGCGGAATTCAATTTCGTAAGCGTAGATTGATTTTACGTTAAAGTCGTTTAGTTCTAGTTTAGTGAGTCGTTAAATCTCAATTTAACGGGTCGTTCAATCTTGTCGTCGTTCCGCTAACAGTGCACGGTTTTGCGTTCCGGATCCGATTCATCGTACGATTCTCTAATTCATGCATGATTTGGTTCTGTCGTGTGAATGCGTGTACTGTCTGCAATTTCCCGAGTCGTGTCCCAACCGGCGCTCAAAGTCTGCATCACCTCCCTCGGCCCACTCCTCATTTTCCCTCTTCTCTCGGCCCAACAGTGCCGGCCCACATCTCCCTTCCGGCCTGCTCTCCCTCCTCTCCTCCCTTCCCTCCCGCTGGGCCGGCCCATAGGCCGTAGCCCACTAGCGCCCCGAAGTCCAGCTCACCTCCCCGTCTCCTGGTCGCCGACAGGTGGACCCCACCTGTCGGAGGTGTCTCCCTCCTCTGTCCGCCCGCTCGCGCGCGCGACAGCCACGCCGCGCGTCGGCGTCGCTGCCGCTGTCGCTGTGAGCCGCTGGCCGCCGTCCTTCGCATCCTCGCCGCCTCCGTCTCGCTGCACCGCCTCAGCATGGCCGTCGCCACCGCGTCGCGCGCTGCTAGCTACGCCGTGCGCCGCATCCGCTCAGTCGCGCCGCATCCCCGTCGCCTTGCCGTGCTCGCGCCTGCGCCGTGCCTTGCCACCTCGCCGTCACCGTGGCATCTGCCGCCGCGTCGCGCGCCACACCCTCGCACCCGCGCTTTGGCACCGCACGCGCTCGCTGTCGCGCCACGTCCCCGCCGCCCGAGCCCGCTAGCGCGCCGTCCGCGTTGCGCCGCTACCCTGTCGCGCGCCACCGCTCTCCGCCGCCTCCCCGTGGCTCCCGTCACGCCGCACCTCGCCGTGTCGCCGCGTCGGCGCCATCGCGCTGCTGCTCTCCCTCACCGCGCCTGTGTTGCCGTCGCTTCGGTTGCGCCGTCGTCATGCACCACTGCTCCGGTTGCGCCGTCGTCGTGCGCCGCCGCTCCGGTCGCGTCCGCCGCTCGGCCGCCATGCTGCGTCGCTGCTTGGCCGACACCACCACCTCACTCCTCCCTCGTGCTCCCGCTGCTTGTCGTCATCACCGCGTCGCCTCGCTGTGCCGCGCCAAGCTTGTCGCGGCTGCTGCCTCACCCGCGCTGGCTACGCTCGCGCCCGAGCTATGTAGGCGCGCCGCCCGCTTGTCCTCGCCGTGCCACCTTGCCCCGCCCTCGTCCTGCACCGGCCACGCGCAGCCACTGTGCCGCTTTTCCCGGCCATGACCCGCGCCGCCGCCAACCACCTCCCGCTTTCGCCGCACCGCGTCCACCCGGCCGCGCTAACCACCGCTCCGCCCTAAGCGTGCCGCCGCCGCATCGGCTCCCTATAAAATCCAACCCTCGTCCGCCGCTCGCCCCCCCCTTCGGCTCGCCTTGGTTGCTCGACGTCGTGCCGCTCGGCCGATGCCGCCGCCACCCGATTCCGTCGCACGCCGCCGCTCCGAGCCGCACGCCACCTCCGCCTCGTCCACGCCGACCCGTTGCCGCCGTTCTCATCACCGGTGAGCCTCTCCCTTTCTCTCTTCCTCCCTCTTTTTCACTTCGGCCGCCGTCGTCGACGGATGTGTCGCCGTCGCGCGCACGCCATTTGCCGCTGCCGACGCACCCTCTCGGGGCCGTCTCCATCGCCCCGCCATCGCCGCCGCAGAACCGCCGTCCTTCGCCGCCCTCCGCGCCGGATGCCGCCGCCCTCCTCTGCCTGCATCCCTCATCGCCACGGCACAAGCCGAGTACCCACGATGTGTCGCCCGTTGCCGCGTCGCCCTCGCGGTCGCGCCGCTGCGCTGCGTCCGTCCAACCTCCTCTGCTTGCCACAGCGCCGGCACCATCGTGCTGCGCCGCTGCCGCGCCTCGCCGTGCACCGCCGCCCCGCTCCATCACGCCGGCGCAACCACCACTCTGCTTTCCCCGGTCGCCGCCAAATCCATTGCCCGGAGTAACCACCGCCCCGCTTCTCCCGGCCGCCAGCCGCCGCCGCGCTCTCCGGATTTCCCGCGCCGAAGCCGCCGCTGACTCCAACTCCCGCGCCCGCAATGGCCGCCATCCGCCGCGCCCGCGTGTGCAACATGGTCTCTAACCGCCGCCTCCGCCCTAGCCGGCCGCCCCTATAAAATTCGCCTCCCTGCCCACCGCCGCCGTTTCTTTCCCCTCTCCGCCCGAGCCACCGTTGTGCCTAGCCACCTTGCCGCCGCGCCCGATCTCGCCACCTGTGCGCCGCCATCCACGCCGCCGGTCGTCACCACCCGTCCCGCCACGACGCCGACTCACCGACGTCGTCGCCGGTAAGCCATCGTCGTCCCCCTTCCCCTCTCTTTTTCCCTCTGCACGATGTCGCTGAGGTCGCCGCCGCCGCCACGCGTGTGCGTGCCCCAGACGTCACCGTCGCCCCTCCGCCCATTGTTACCCTCGCCTCGCCGTCGTCGACGCAACCTCGCCGATGCCAGAGTGCCGTCGCCCTCCCATCGCGTCGTCGTCGCCGTCGGGCGCCGTTGCCGCCGTCGGCCATGCGCCTCCTCTCTACCTCGGCCGCCGCCTCACCTCGCCGATCCTTAGCGCCGCCGCTCGCCGCGCCGTCGGTCGTCGCCGCCGCCCGCTGCCGTTGCGCCGACGTCGCCGGTCACCGCTCGCGCCGCCGCCCCGCCGCCTGCCGCCTGCCGCGCCTGCGCTCTCCCCTCCCTCCTCTGCTCTCTTCCTCTGTCCAGCGGGCCCGGCCAGTCGATCTCTCTCTCCTCGTGGGCCCCAGACGTCAGCCTCCTCTCACTCCTGTGCTGACGTCATCCCTCCAATTAATTGCACAATAATTGATTTAGGACTTTTCTGTTTAGTTAAAACCCAGAAAACTTCTAAAATTCATAAGTAATTCATCTAGTCTCCGTTTAGGTCCATTCAAGTTTCATTAAATCCAGAAAAATGCCAAGAATCCATTAAAAATAGTTTCTTTCTCTGTTTCAGTAGTTTTTTAGCCTGTTTTGTTTGTTTTGCCTTGTTTGTCGTAGGTTTTGACCCCGTCGCAGCGCCGTTTGCTCCCGAAGTCGTCGCCGAAGTTCCTCGTGGGTCTAAGCAAGGCAAGTGGCACCCTTCTTTGATCATATTGAACCTATGATTATAAAATCCCCCGCTTTTACATTCAAACATGCATTGTTTAATGCAAACCTATTTATTGTATTTATCTATTGGGCAATTACCAATATATCCGTTGATTCCCATTTATTATGGTCATCCCAGGGTTAATTTGACTAGAATTAGGGTTAGTCAATGCTTAGCCATGCTTAGTTCAACTAGCTCACCAATTATTATTTAATTATTGTTGCACTTTGGTACACCTTCAATGGTTGTTATCATTATTCATTTCCCGTTGAGGATTAATACAACTAAAATATTGCTTATGGTGGGCTGTGGGTGCATGGTTTTGAGAGTCGCACCCATAGCAATTAAGGACCGGTTCTCAGGAAACCCTGAAAGTCTTACACGTACTAACCACAAGCCAGAATGGGCAACGGTGAGACTCGTAATCTAGCTTGTCCCTATTCGACGTACCCAGGCAAGGGTAGGCGTGATGGAGTATGGACGGGCAATCGTGGTGTAACGAAAGCTTCTCCTGCTTCCGGATCTACCAAGGCACAAGAGGGGACTGCCCGACTTGGTGTAAAGGAGGGGGTGAAACCTGAAGTGTGGTGCGATTGTCTAGGGAGGGTTGGGTGAAAGGTCTTATCATGGTTTCCGTATTGAGGTATCGTGGTGATACGTTGGGGCATGGTAACATGCTTGGCAGCCATGTCTTGTGGGTAAAGTTGTACACCTCTGCAGAGTAAAACTATTCGAATAACCGTGCCCGCGGTTATTGGGCGAACTGACAGATTCACTGGGATTAGTTGAACCATTAATAACCTGATTAATCTTGGAACTGGTTTGACCCTGCGCAACGTGGTGTAACGTTGGCAGTGGTTTGGGTCTGTCGCAACGTGGTTTAACGTTGGGCGGAGGGTTGACCCTGTCGCTACGTGGTGTAACGTTCGACAGTGGTTTGGGCCTGTTGCAACGTGGTGTAACGTTGGACAGTGGATGATTATTTTAAATGTTTACTTTACTTTTATTTCAGTCTAGTTTATCTACTGTTTTGCTAAATTACCGCAGCTTTTGTGCAAGTTAACCTTAGCCTATCCTGGTTACCCTATTGCATTCATTATTCTCCCCCTCTTGGGTGTTACTTGTTGAGTACGGTGGTTTGTACTCAGCCTTGCTTAATTTTTCCCCACCAGAGCAAGTGCCAGAGCCTGTGTCAGAAGAAGGTTGTTCCGAAGGTTGAAGTAAGGTTCAGTCCGCCGTCGAGAGTGCCTGTGGTGTGGAGCCGTCTTCACCAGCTGAAGCTGAAGATTAGATGGTTTAGTTTGTTTTCCTTTTCCGCTGCATTTCGATAGATAATTGTTTTTATTTGTTTTTAAGTCGTGGAAGTGTATATTAATTTGTCATAGTGTGTACTCGGGCTGATGCCTGGACCGAGATTTAATACATGCTATTGTTCAGAAATTTGGTGTAAATTTCTGGGCGTGACACTATTTTACGTGGGCCACTTAATGGGCTAGATGGGCCAACCGTCCGAGCCAAAATTTTACCGGCTTGACAAGCCGAACGAGCGGCTCACGAGCCGGCTCGGGCTTGGCTCGAATTGGAACCGAGCCATGGAGGCGGCTCAGGCTCGTCTCGTTTAGATCCCGAGCCGATCCAAGCTTTTACCAGCCAAGCCGAGCCCGAGTCGAGCTCGCGAGCCCAAGCTTTTTTCCCAGCCTTAAATGTAATGGATTTTGACACTCTCGACAAAAATTAAGCTAGCAAAAAAAACATGTAAGATGATGAATATATGTAACATCCCAGCCCAAGGCTTAATAGGATTTGATAGATACTTATACCAAAAAGTTGCAACTTCTTTTCTAGAACCTTATCTCGAGATAACTCCAAGGTTAAGCGTGCTTGGCCTGGAGCAATTGTCACACCCGGAGTTTTGTCCTAAGCCTAAAATCATAAAAAGAAATTCGTAAACAACAATTGGCTTAATTAACTCAGGAAGAATCCCTCTAAAAGGAATTAATTCATTTAAATCGAGGCTCGCAAATCGACTAACTGGATTTAAATTCAAATTGCAGAAGTATAAAATTTGGCCAAACAAATTAATTTAAAACTCGGCAAAAGTGGGGTTTTCCTTTTTCCCTCCTTTTTCCTCTCTTTTTCCCTTCCTTCTCAAATTGGGCCGAAGTCCAATTTTCCTCCCTCTTTCTTTTTCCTTTTCTTTTTCTTTTTCTTTTCCTTCCCGGGCCGGCCCAGCCGAGCCGGTCCACTCCCCCTCGGCCGGCCAAGCCGACCGGCCGCTTCCCTCCCTCCGCCCGCGCGCGCCCCCGCCTGGGCTGCTGCCTCGGCCCAGCTCCCGCGCCGCGCCCGCGCCGCGAGTCCACGCCGCCTCCCTCCTCCCCTCACGCCACTGACAGGTGGGGCCCACCTGTCAGTGACCGTTTTCCCCGCCGCGCCCGCGACCGCGTCCGCGCCGCGCCGGCCGAGTCCGACTCCGCGCCGCCGCCGCAACCGCCGTCGCCGAGACTGCGTCGTCCCCGACTCGGTCTCCAACCTCCGCCCGCCCTAGCCGGTGCCGCCCCCTATAAATTCCCACCGCCACCGCGCCGTCGCCCACTTTCCGCCTCCGCCCGAGCCGCCGCCGCGCTGTCGTCGTTCGTCGCCGCCGGTTGATCTCGCCGCCAGCCGCCGGTCGTCGTCGTCCAGCTGCGTCACCACCTCCGCCTCGCTGTCGCCGACTTGTTGCCGCCCTCGTTGTTGCCAGGGAGCTTCCCCAGCGCCGCGTGCTCCTTCTCCGCCCGATCGCCGCCGCGTTCGGCCTCCTCGCCGTCGCCCGTCGATCTCAGTCGCCACCGCCGATCTCCCGCTCCTTCGCGCGTCGCCACCTTCGCCTCGATCTCGCCAACCCGCCCGCGCTCTCGCCGCCGCCGGTGAGCGTCCCCATCCTCCTCCCCTCTCTCTCCCCCTTCCCAGCCGACCGCCGCCGAGCCGCACACCGTCGCCGGACAGGTACGGAGCTCCTCCTCGCCGTCGCCTACTGCGGTCGTCGTCGCCCTCGCGAGGCCGTTGTCTAGCCGCCACCACCTGCGCCCGTCCGTGCCCCCGCTCGCCGCTCGCCGGTCATCGCCACTCCAGCCGTCGCCGCTGCTTCGCTGGGTAGCGCCGCGTGCCTCGCCGCCTCGGCCGTCGTCACCGTCGCGCCATCGCCGGACGCCGGTCGTCGTCGTCGCGCCGTCGCCGTCGCTTCGCCGTCGCCGTGCGCCGCCGCCGCCGCGTCGCCCGCCGCTCCCGCCGGCTACCGCCGTCCGCCCGAGCCGCGCGCTCTGCTCCCCTCCTCTCTGTTCCCCTCTTGCTGACGAGTGGGCCCCACCCGTCAGTCACATCGCGCCCTCCCTTCCTCTCTCTCCTCCCCGGGCCCGCGTGTCAGTCTCTCCCTCCCCCTCTCTCTCACCGACAGGTGGTCCCCACCTGTCAGCCGTCAGCCTCCTCTCTCCTCGCTGACGTCAGCAGCCCCATTAATTGCGCAATAATTGATTTAGGACTTTTCTGTTTAGCTAAAAAACCCAGAAAACTTCTAAAATTCATAAGTAATTCATCTAGTCTCCGTTTAGGTCCATTCAAATTTCATTAAATTCATAAAATTGTCAAGAATCCATTAAAAATAGTTTCTTTTGCTGTTTCAGTAGAGTTTGTGGCTGTTTTATTTATTTTTGTGCTTTGTCGCTTAGATTCGGAACCCGCCGAAGAGCCGGTTTACTTCGAGATCGTCGCGGAAGTTCCCCAAGGGCCAGAGCAAGGCAAGTGACACTCATCCTTGAACATATTGAACCCATTATTGCAAATTCCCTGCTTTATTATTTCAAATATGCATTGTTTTAATCAAAGTATTTACTGTATGTTATTTTCGGGTAAACCTTATTATTATGCCGTTGTTTATCCAACTTTATTCATTGCTGGACCAGGGGTAACTTGATTAGAGTTAGGCTTAGGTTAATGCTTAGCCGTGCTTAGAACAAATAGCTCATGGGATCACATTTAATCATGCTTAGTTCTGAGTAGCCGAGATAATGATTCATCACCCGGTTAGGGTTAATGTCAACTAAAATATTGATAATGGTGGGCTGTGGGTGCATGGTTTTGAGAGTCGCACCCATGGTGATTAAGGACCGGTTCACGGGAAACCATGGAAGTACTTAAGTGCTAACCACATGCCGAAATGGGTAAGGTGGGATTTGAAGCATGACCTCGAACTATTTGACGTACCCAGGCAAGGGTAGGCGTGATGGAGTATGGACAGGCAATCGTGGTGTAATGAAAGCCTCTGCTGCTTCCGGATCTACCAAGGCACAAGAGGGGACTGCCCGACTTGGTGTAAAGGAGGGGGTGAAACCAGAAGTGTGGTACGATTAAATAGGGAGGGTTGTGTAACGGGTCCTATCACGGTCTCCTTTCCGGTATACCATGGTGGTATGTCGGCGCACGTTCAAGTGTAGTGGAGTCGTGTCTTGTGGGTACAGTAGTACACCTCTGATCAGAGTATAAACTATTCGAATAGCCGTGCCCACGGTTACGGGCGAGCTCCCAGCTTCACTGTGATTAGTGAACCTTTAATAACTTGAGTAATTGGTTATCACTCGGGACTACTGCAACGTGGCGTAACGTTGAGTAGTGGTTGGGCCTGTTGCAACGTGGTGTAACGTTAAACAGTGTTGTGGTATTTTACAACTGTTTATTTACTTATGCTTTACTGTATTTAATTACCTTCGTTCTTTTAATCTCTGTTATTTGTTTAACTGCTGCTTTATTGGAACTAACCCTAGCCTGTCCTTGTTAATCCCTATGCATCATTTATTTCTCCCCTTGTCCGTGTTACTTGTTGAGTACGGTGGTTTGTACTCAGCCTTGCTTAACTTTCCCACCCCAGAGCTAGAAGTCGAGTCCGATGGAGGTGCCTCTCAGGAGTGAGCTGTTCCGCCGTCGAAGCGTTGCCTGTGGACTGGAGCCGTACCCGCTGGAGCTAGTCTACCTTTGTTTTCTTTTCGCTGCATTTCCGCTAGAATAAGTGTAATTTTCAGTTGTTTCTAAGAACGATGGTTATGTAATCAACATTGTCTTCTTGTGTACCCTGGCTGGTCCTGGACAGGGATTTAATACACAATTAAGTTCAGAAATTTGTGTGAGGAATTTCTGGGCGTGACAAGTTGGTATCAGAGCCTCCTTTGACCGTAGGATCAGCCCAATAGAAACCCTAAGAGACCTCTGCTTTTCATGTTTGTGCATAGTTTGCGAAAGTTAGAGTGTTTTGAAAATGGGGTAGTGTTTTTCAAAAGCGTGAGTGATTTAAAAAGACAAAACCCCTTTGGTTGAAAAGCGTGAGTAAATCGATTTACGGGTAAAACTTTATTTACTTTGTTTCTTTTATGATTTATTTATCTTGAAATAAAATTTTGCATCTATTGATTCCAAATCCTTGTGTTCTTTAGATGGCTGACCACCCCTTGTACCATCGTGGAAACGGAATGGCTGGATTCGTGGCAGAGCTGGCAAGACTCTCGTTCACGGCAGGATACCCCTATGAGCCAGAGTACACCACGATCCACCCTCTTGAAGGCGAGTTTCCCCACCGAGTCAGATTGGAGCTGCATGGAATCCCCAGTTTCCTCCCTAACCTGGAAGCAGAAGGAGCTGGAGGTTCGCATGAGCATGCCTGCCAGGAAGCTGCTTACAGTCTGATGACAACGCTCAGGGCCAGGCATGACCTGACGTTTCGTCATTCGGCTTACCGGTATCACCCTGGTCGTGGACCCAATTCCATGGTCAGTAGGTTTCGGTCTGCCCGAAGTGAGCAAGACCCTACCTTCGGTAGGATGTGCACGGTGCTGCAGGGTCTCGACCAGATGCATCACGATCTCCACGAAGCGTCCAAGGCCTTGAACAACGCCAAGCTCACCCAGATCGTCCGTCTGCAGGATGAGGTCGATCGGTTGAAGAAGGAAAACGCCAGGCTCAAAGGACTCCCAGAGCCCGGTGGTGCAAGGCTTCGCACTACAGCAAGGAAGCGAACCCGTGGGCCGCCAAGAGTTCAGTCCTACCCCGGTGCCCCGGATGAACCAAGACCTCTGATGCAGATGGTGCCAACCTCTCCGACCCTAGTGCCTGAGGAGGGTGTCTCCCCGTTCAACACTGCAAGGAACCGCAACAGGGTCGTCTCAGTCTCTAGCAGCAGCGAGTCCGCCTCTGGTGAAGATGAAGATGGTCTCCCCAGCAACTCAAGAAGCCGCTCTGAAGACGAGGAAGAAGACCCGTCCCCTGTCGTCGATCGTCGCTCTCCTTCCGTGCCCTAGACGTCGCCCTTAGCTTCGTTCTTAGTCGTTGTGTGCTAGTTTTGGTGTGTTAGGTTTGTTTCGCTTGGGGCTAGTGGTGAACCATAGCAGTAGTGGGGTTATGGTTGTACCGCCAGGAGTTGTGTGGTTTTTAAGTGTGTTTCTTAAACAAGACAACTACAGTTCATTAATTAAATAAAGCCCCTGTTTGCTTAGCCGTTTCTTTTTCTTCTTTCTCTTTCTGTTCCTCCCGCTCCTGCAGATGGTGAACACCCGCCACGGCAACCGCGACACCGACCAGTCCAGCACCGGAGGACCACCCCCACCGCCTCCACCTGAGAACCCGTCACTTGCTCAGATTCTCGCTAGCTAGACACAGATGCTCGCTTGGATGATGCAGCAGATGCAACAGCAACAGCAGCAACACCAGCAAGTGCTACAGCAGCTTTTAAACAAGAATCAGAATAACCAGCAACAGCATGGACCACCCCCTGTGCAGTCCAAGTTACCAGAGTTTCTCCGTGTTCGTCCCCCGACCTTCTCAAGCACTACCAACCCTATGGAGGCAAGTGATTGGCTCCATGCTATCGAGAAGAAACTCAACCTATTGCAGTGCACTGACCAAGAGAAAGTCTCTTTCGCCGCGCACCAACTGATGGGTCCCGCCTCTGCTTGGTGGGATAATTTCCTGGTTACCCGCACTGCTACCACGGAAGTGACTTGGGCGGAATTCTGTCTTAACTTCTGCAAGGCCCATATCCCTGACGGGATAGTCACACAAAAGAAGCGTGAGTTCCGCGCTCTGCAGCAAGGTACCAAGACGGTGACAGAGTACCTTCATGAGTTCAATCGCCTAGCGCGATACGCTCCCGAGGATGTCTGCACTGACACTGAAAGGCAAGAAAAATTCCTCGGAGGTTTGGATGATGAGCTGAAGAAGCAGTTGCTTTCGGGCGACTATGCCGACTTTGAAAAACTAGTGGATAAGGCCATCCGTCAAGAGGACCAGCACCTCCAGATGGACAGGAAAAGGAAGGCTTCGCAGTTCAGGTCTAACCAGCCGCCTCCTCAGAAGCCCCGATTCCACACCAGCTCCCACCCTCAGAATCAGCAGCACGGCAATCAACCTTTATTGTCCGCCAACATCGTCCTTACAACCCCAGCAACTTCTCCAGTGGCTCATCCCAGCGTGCTCCACCTTAGCGTGTTCTCCCTGCACCAGCTCCCCGACAACAGAATGCTCCTCCACTGACAGCTCAACCTCCTCCAGCCAGGAAGGATGCAGGTGCAAAGCCTGGGGTGTGCTACAACTGTGGCGACCCAGGTCACTTTGCTGACAAGTGCCCGAAGCCGAAGCGTAGTGGGCAGAGGTTCGTGCAAGCTCGCGTGAATCATGTCACCGCCGAAGAGGCACAGGCTGCGCCAGAAGTAATACTGGGTACGTTTCCTGTCAACTCCGTACCTGCTACAGTACTTTTTGATTCTGGTGCTACACACTCTTTTATTTCAAGAAAGTTTGTGGGATTGCTTGGGTTAAGAAGGGAAAAGTTAAGAAACCTGATGCGGGTTAGTACCCCAGGGCATAGTATGTTTTCGGACCTTTATAGCCCTGATGTGCCCATAGAAATCCAAGGGACATCCTTTCTAGCCAATCTCATCCTTCTCGAATCTAAAGACCTAGATGTTATTTTGGGAATGGACTGGCTTACCAAGCATCAAGGAATGATTGATTGTGCCAAGTGTACAGTCACCTTGACCAGTGAAGGTGGTAAAGTGGTAACGTATCAGTCGTCGGAGTCAATGTCAATCAGGACTTGTTTGAATCAGATGGAAGCCGAAGAGCAACCCTCTGAAACAGTCAAAGATCCGAAGAAGTTGGAAGACATACCAGTGGTTTGTGAGTATCCGGAGGTGTTTCCAGATGATCTCACAACGATGCCGCCAGAAAGAGAGATCGAGTTCCGTATCGACTTGGTACCAGGAACCGCACCGATCTATAAGAGACCCTACAGGATGGCCGCCAATGAGATGGCAGAAGTGAAGAAGCAAGTGGATGAACAGCTTCAGAAAGGTTACATCCGACCAAGTACCTCGCCTTGGGGTGCCCCGGTTATTTTTGTTGAGAAGAAGGACAAAACCAAGAGAATGTGCATGGATTATCGTGCTTTGAACGATGTTACCATCAAGAATAAGTACCCTCTGCCAAGGATTGATGATCTGTTTGATCAGTTGAAGGGAGCCAAAGTTTTCTCCAAGATCGATTTGAGATCAGGGTGTCACCAGTTGAGAATTCGGGAAGAAGATATTTCCAAGACGGCATTCACTACTCGCTATGGCTTGTATGAATGTACGGTAATGTCATTTGGACTTACCAATGCCCCGGCATTTTTCATGAATCTCATGAATAAGGTGTTCATGGAGTACCTGGATAAGTTTGTGGTTGTCTTCATTGATGACATTCTTATCTACTCCAAGTCAGAAGAAGAGCACGAGCAACATTTGCGAATTGTGCTAGAGAAGCTAAGAGAACACCAGTTGTATGCCAAGTTCAGCAAGTGTGATTTCTGGCTGCGTGAAGTGAAGTTCCTTGGCCATGTGATCAATGCGCAAGGTGTAGCAGTGGACCCTAGTAATGTGGAGTCAGTGACAAAGTGGATCCCGCCTAAGACGGTTTCCCAAATCAGGAGTTTCTTAGGACTTGCGGGCTATTACCGCCGGTTCATTGAGAATTTTTCGAAGATAGCCAAGCCTTTGACACAGTTGTTGAAAAAGGAAGAAAAGTTCAAGTGGTCAAGTGAGTGCAATAAGAGTTTTGAAGAGCTCAAGCAAAGGTTGGTTTTAGCACCCGTGTTGGTTTTGCCAGACCAGATGAAAGACTTCCAGGTTTACTGTGACGCATCCAGATCAGGACTAGGATGTGTGCTAATGCAAGAAGGAAAGGTGGTTGCTTACGCCTCTCGCCCGCTGAGACCACATGAGGGTAACTACCCGACTCATGATTTGGAACTAGCAGCTGTGGTACATGCCCTAAAGATTTGGTGACACTACTTAATCGGTAACAAGTGTGAAGTATATACGGATCATAAGAGTTTAAAGTATATCTTTACACAACCGGACTTGAATCTCCGCCAGCGAAGATGGTTGGAATTGATCAAGGATTATGATTTAAGTATCCATTACCATCCAGGCAAAGCAAATGTAGTTGCAGATGCTTTGAGTCGGAAGAATTACTGCAATGCTACGGTATCAACGGAAGTTTGCGAGCAGTTACAATAGGAGTTTGAACGACTAAATTTGGGTTTAGTCGAAGAAGTTTTTGTGGCAGCCCTAGAAGCGCAGCCCACTTTGGTGGATCAAGTTCGCCAATCCATAGCAAATGATCCGGAGATAGCCGAGATAAAGAAAAATATGCGAGTTGGTAAAGCTCGAGATTTTTCAAAAGATGAACATGGGACAATCTAGATGGGAAACAGGTTGTGTGTACCAGATAACAAGGAGTTGAAGGAGTTGATACTCCGAGAAGCTCATCAGACCCAGTACTCTATTCACCCCGGGAGTACCAAGATGTATCAAGACCTCAAAGAAAAGTTTTGGTGGGTTAGTATGAAGAGGGAAATTGCAGAATATGTCGCCTTGTGCGATGTTTGTCAACGAGTCAAGGCAGAACACCAAAGGCCAGCAGGACTGTTGCAACCTCTCCAGATTCCAGAATGGAAATGGGAAGAAATCGGGATGGATTTCATCACTGGTTTGCCAAGGACCGCTGCCGGTCATGACTCGATTTGGGTAATTGTTGATCGACTAACAAAAGTCGCCCATTTCATACCAGTTCACACTACCTACTCGGGGAAAAGATTAGCCGAGATTTACTTGGCTAGGATCATGTGTCTACATGGAGTACCAAAGAAGATCGTTTCTGACCGAGGAAGTCAGTTTACTTCAAAGTTTTGGCAGAAGCTACAGGAAGAATTGGGAACCCGACTGAATTTCAGTACGGCTTATCATCCACAGATAGATGGTCAGACGGAAAGGGTAAATCAGATTCTTGAAGATATGCTTAGAGCTTGCGCCCTCGACTTTGGTGGAACTTGGGATAAGAATCTACCCTATGCAGAGTTCTCATATAACAACAGTTATCAAGCCAGTCTGCAGATGGCACCTTTTGAAGCTTTGTATGGGCGGAAGTGTCATACACCCCTCTTCTGGGATCAAACAGGAGAACGTCAAGTTTTTGGGACTGAAGTTTTAAGTCAGGCGGAGGAAAAGGTCAGAATAATCCGTGAAAGGTTGAAAACGGCTCAAACCAGATATAAGAGTTATGCAGATAATCGTCGAAGGGACTTAGCCTTCGAAGCAGGAGACTATGTGTACCTCCGCGTCACACCTTTGCGAGGAGTACACCGGTTTCAGACCAAAGGAAAGTTAGCACCACGTTTCGTTGGACCATACCGGATAGTGGAACGAAGGGGAGAAGTTGCGTATCAGTTGGAACTCCCCGCTAACATGGCCAGAATCCATGACGTGTTCCATGTGTCGCAGCTCAAGAAGTGCCTACGTGTGCCTGAAGAACAGACCAACTCCGAGCACATCGATCTACAGGAAGATTTGCCGCCCATCCGCACCTCTTCGCCAGTGCCTCCGAATCTCGGGGTCGAGATTCCGTTTAAGGGGAGTAGGTTTGTCACACCCGGAGTTTTATCCTAAGCCTAAAATCGTAAAAAGAAATTCGTAAACAACAATTGGCTTAATTAACTCAGGAAGAATCCCTCTAAAAGGAATTAATTCATTTAAATCGAGGCTCGCAAATCGACTAACTGGATTTAAATTCAAATTGCAGAAGTATAAAATTTGGCCAAACAAATTAATTTAAAACTCGGCAAAAGTGGGGTTTTCCTTTTTCCCTCCTTTTCCCTCTCTTTTTCCCTTCCTTCTCAAATTGGGCCGAAGTCCAATTTTCCTCCCTCTTTCTTTTTCCTTTTCTTTTTCTTTTTCTTTTTCTTTTCCTTCCCGGGCCGGCCCAGCCGAGCCGGTCCACTCCCCCTCGCCCGGCCCAGCCGACCGGCCGCTTCCCTCCGCCCGCGCGCGCCCCCGCCTGGGCCGCTGCCTCGGCCCAGCACCCGCGCCGCGCCCGCGCCGCGAGTCCGCGCCGCCTCCCTCCTCCCCTCGCGCCACTGACAGGTGGGGCCCACCTGTCAGTGACCGTTTTCCCCGCCGCGCCCGCGTCCGCGCCGCGCCGGCCGAGTCCGACTCCGCGCCGCCGCCGCAACCGCCGTCACCGCAACCGCCGCCGCCGAGACCGCGTCGTCCCTGACTCGGTCTCCAACCTCCGCCCGCCCTAGCCGGTGCCGCCACCCTATAAATTCCCACCGCCACCGCGCCGTCGCCCACTTTCCGCCTCCGCCTGAGCCGCCGCCGCGCTGTCGTCGTTCGCCGCCGCCGGTTGATCTCGCCGCCAGCCGCCGGTCGTCGTCGTCCAGCTGCATCACCACCTCCGCCTCGCTGTCGCCGACTTGTTGCCGCCCTCATCGTCGCCAGGGAGCTTCCCCAGCGCCGCGTGCTCCTTCTCCGCCCGGTCGCCGTCGCGTCCGGCCTCCTCGCCGTCGCCCGTCGATCTCCGTCGCCACCGCCGATCTATCGCTCCTTCGCACGTCGCCACCTTCGCCTCGATCTCGCCAACCCGCCCGCGCTCTCGCCGCCGCCGGTGAGCGTCCCCATCCTCCTCCCCTCTCTCTCCCCCTTCCCAGCCGACCACCGCCGAGCCGCACAGCGTCGCCGGACAGGTACGGAGCTCCTCGTCGCCGTCGCCTGCTGCGGTCGTCGTCGCCCTCGCGAGGCCGTCGTCTAGCCGCCACCACCTGCGCCCGTCCGTGCCCGCGCTCGCCGCTCACCGGTCGTCGCCGCGCCAGCCGTCGCCGCGCCAGCCGCCGCCGCTGCTTCGACGGGTAGCGCCGCGTGCCTCGCCGCCTCGGCCGTCGTCGCCGTCGTGCCGCCGCCGCCGCGTCGCCCGCAGCTCCCGCCGGCTGCCGCCGTCCGCCCGAGCCGCGCCCTCTGCTCCCCTCCTCTATGTTCCCCTCTCGCTGACGAGTGGGCCCCACCCGTCAGTCACATCGCGCCCTCCCTTCCTCTCTCTCCTCCCCAGGCCCGCGTGTCAGTCTCTCCCTCCCCCTCTCTCTCACCGACAGGTGGTCCCCACCTGTCAGCCGTCAGCCTCCTCTCTCCTCGCTGACGTCAGCAGCCCCATTAATTGCGCAATAATTGATTTAGGACTTTTCTGTTTAGCTAAAAAACCCAAAAAACTTCTAAAATTCATAAGTAATTCATCTAGTCTCCGTTTAGGTCCATTCAAATTTCATTAAATTCATAAATTGTCAAGAATCCATTAAAAATAGTTTCTTTTGCTATTTCAGTAGAGTTTGTGCCTGTTTTATTTATTTTTGTGCTTTGTCGCTTAGATTCGGAACCCGCCGAAGAGCCGGTTTACTTCGAGATCGTCGTGGAAGTTCCCCAAGGGCCAGAGCAAGGCAAGTGACACTCATCCTTGAACATATTGAACCCATTATTGCAAATTCCCCGCTTTATTATTTCAAATATGCATTGTTTTAATCAAAGTATTTACTGTATGTTATTTTTGGGTAAACCTTTTTATTGTGCCGTTGTTTATCTAACTTTATTCATTGCTGGACCAGGGGTAACTTGATTAGAGTTAGGCTTAGGTTAATGCTTAGCTGTGCTTAGAACAAATAGCTCATGGGATCACATTTAATCATGCTTAGTTCTGAGTAGCCGAGATAATGATTCATCACCCGGTTAGGGTTAATGTCAACTAAAATATTGATAATGGTGGGCTGTGGGTGCATGGTTTTGAGAGTCGCACCCATGGTGATTAAGGACCGGTTCACGGGAAACCATGGAAGTACTTAAGTGCTAACCACATGCCGAAATGGGTAAGGTGGGATTTGAAGCATGACCTCGAACTATTTGACGTACCCAGGCAAGGGTAGGCGTGATGGAGTATGGACGGGCAATCGTGGTGTAATGAAAGCCTCTGCTGCTTCCGGATCTACCAAGGCACAAGAGGGGACTGCCCGACTTGGTGTAAAGGAGGGGGTGAAACCTGAAGTGTGGTACGATTAAATAGGGAGGGTTGTGTAACGGGTCCTATCACGGTCTCCTTTCCGATATACCATGGTGGTATGTCGGCGCACGTTCAAGTGTAGTGGAGTCGTGTCTTGTGGGTACAGTAGTACACCTCTGATCAGAGTATAAACTATTCGAATAGTCGTGCCCACGGTTACGGGCGAGCTCTCAGCTTCACTGTGATTAGTGAACCTTTAATAACTTGAGTAATTGGTTATCACTCGGGACTACTGCAACGTGGCGTAACGTTGAGTAGTGGTTGGGCCTGTTGCAACGTGGTGTAACGTTGAACAGTGTTGTGGTATTTTACAACTGTTTATTTACTTATGCTTTACTGTATTTAATTACCTTCGTTCTTTTAATCTCTGTTATTTGTTTAACTGCTGCTTTATTGCAACTAACCCTAGCCTGTCCTTGTTAATCCCTATGCATCATTTATTTCTCCCCTTGTCTGTGTTACTTGTTGAGTACGGTGGTTTGTACTCAACCTTGCTTAACTTTCCCACCCCAGAGCTAGAAGTCGAGTCCGATGGAGGTGCCTCTTAGGAGTGAGCTGTTCCGCCGTCGAAGCGTTGCCTGTGGACTGGAGCCGTACCCGCTGGAGCTAGTCTACCTTTGTTTTCTTTCCGCTGCATTTCCGCTAGAATAAGTGTAATTTTCAGTTGTTTCTAAGAACGATGGTTATGTAATCAACATTGTCTTCTTGTGTACCCTGGCTGGTCCTGGACAGGGATTTAATACACAATTAAGTTCAGAAATTCGTGTGAGGAATTTCTGGGCGTGACAGCAATCTTGGGATAGGTGACTGTCCGGGAAGTCATTCCCAGGTGCGCATGAGTGAGGACAAAGTGCGTAGAAAAGATATGGGTTGGTTGTGTGAGGGAAGTCTTGATCTCCTAGTGCACGGGCGGCCTGGGGTGTTCCTAGGGTTGGGGCGTGACAGAATGGTATCAGAGCCGACCCTCGGGTTTCACGGGCGCGCAGGGGCGCGAGCATGTTGCGCATGGCTCGTGGGCCCTACGGGGACACGACATGGCACATGGGCTGGACCTGGACACACGGACGTGGCCAAGAGCGAAACGTTCCTGGTTGTTTGCCCAAGTGTAGGTATGTTGGACCGACGGAGACATCAGGTCCTTTGAGGGTGGGTGTATGTAACATCCTAACCTAAGGCTCAATAGGATTTAAGGCTCAATAGGATTTGATAGATACTCGTACCAACAAGTTGTAACTTCTTTTCTGGAGCAATCTTGGGATGGTTGACCGACTGGGAAGTCATTCCTGGGTACGTCCTGGGTGCGTATGAGTGAGGACAAAGTACGCAGAAAAGACATGCGTTGGTTATATGAGGAAAGTCTTGATCTCCTAGAGCACGGGCCGGGCCTAGGGGTTCCTAGGGTCGGGGCGTGACAATATACAAAATGGTGAGTTGGGGAATTGAATACATACCTAATGTGATGTTCGTGGTACTTATTTCTCTATACAATCTTTTTAAGGGATGAGGCTTTTTTATTAAAAAATCAAACGATATATTTGTAAATAAAAATAATTTATGAATAAAACTTTCATTTACGTATTTTTAGCGAGCTAAAAACTAAGGTTAGAAAATAAGCTTTAATAAAAAAAAAATCTAAAATCAACTCTAAATTTAACGTTAAAAATTTAAATTTTACTTTATGAGTATAAGCCGAAGCCCAGAGATAGGGTAAAACTGTGAAAGTCCCTTATCCTAGGAAATAAATCGATTCGTCACGTAGCCCACCAAATCGTCCGAAGACAAAATAAAAAATCAAACCATGATTGCACTTTGAACCATCCGAATAGAAAATTATTTTTTCTTGCCTGGACAACGTTTCACGCGAGGGAAAGGAGAAGCTTTTGCAGTCGATTGTAAAATTTGGTAGATACCAGAACTTAGGTACCAGAAGGTACCAAATTTTACATAAAAAAGATGATACCTCATAATATCTATGAAAAAAAAGCTGCTGGAAAAAACACTCATTAATCGAACCATGCACTGTGGATCTTATATTTCGATGAGTTTGTTCGATATACACTGGAGTTGGATTTTCATAGACAAATAAAATGGTAATAATACCTTGTATTTATGGACGGAGTGAGAAAAAAATCATACTAATTGAGCTGACTTGGGGAAACCAAATCCCTGAGCCTATCCCATGGGATGGGCTTGGATTTTGAAGGGATAGGAAATTTAGTCACGTGGAATCAGCCCACAATTGCGTACCAGAAAAAAAAACTAAAACTATTGCATTTTTCTATAAAAAAAGAAATCATTCCGATTATAAAATGTACCCACGTTTTGCTGTAAGATATTGTGATTTTATATTGTTAACTACACACCAGCGCAAGTCTTAATAAGGAAAGCAATAACATAGTAACAACATCGAGTCATGTAAATATATGGTATATCTAGGGGAGCTTATTCTAGCTACAATATTTTTTAAAAGATGTTTCTGCTAGAAGCTGCCCCTAAACGGTCCACAAAGCTCGCTCCCGCCATCAGCGCTTAGTTCGCCGCCGCCGCCAGATCCGCGCGAGGGAGGGCACACTGCACCAGATCCGCGCCGCTCGGTCGTGGCCCGCTGCCATCCGCCGCCGCCGCTTGCTCGCTCTCGCCTCCGACTTCTTGTCGCGGCCCCCGCTGCCCGTTGCTCGGCCACGGCGCCCGCTCCCAGGACCTCCTCCTCGGCCGGGCGCAGATCGAGAAGAGAAAGAGAGAGAGGAAGAGAAAGAGAGTAGAAGAGAAAGAAAAAGATAGGGGTGAAATATCAGAGAGAGGAGAGGAGAAGACATGAAAATTTTTAAAGTGCTGAGGAGGGAAAAATTACATGCGGTCCACTTAAACGAGTAGCATGCGAAAATAGATTTTTACATGCGGTTCCTTAGGTGGACCACATGCGAGAATAGTTATTAAAAAATTAATTTAAAAATGTGAGAACTTGAAATTAAATTTTATGATATTAAATGAACTTATATGAAAAAGTTACCAAAACAAAGTTGTAGAACTCGTTGAGATCTACCAATTTTCTTTTGTTGATTTCTTTACCCGAGTTTGATTGAACTATATAACATTTGAATTTTGAAATATAAAAAATTCAAATAATTTTTCAGATAGTAAATGGTTTCAAATGGAAAAGTTGTCAAAAACAAAGTTGTATAACTTATCAATATTTATAACTTTTGTATTGGTTACTTTTCTATATGACTTTGTTTGAATAGTTTGAATATGAATTTCAAATTATGACAACTTCAAACAATATTTTCAAATACTAAATGATTTCATCTGAAAAGGTTATCAATAACAAAGTTGTATAACTCATTCAAGATCTATAACTTCTATTTTGGTCATTTCTTCATCTGACAAAGTAATTTGTAAGATTGTTCACAAAATTACATCCCTTATACATCTCTTATATAGCTATATAACAGATGTACATTTTATAAACAATCTTAAAAACCACTTTGCCGGATGAAGAAATGACCAAAGAGAAGCTATACATCTTCATGAGTTATACAACTTTGGTATTAATGATTTTTCGGTTGAAATCATTTACCGTTTCAAAATATTATTTTAAGTTTTGAAATTCAAATTTTTAATTGATAAAACAAAATCACAAGAAAACACAGACAATATAGAATACAATAACATGATAGAGCATGATTTTAGAAACATTTAGAAAAAAATTATTCAATTTGGAGTTCATATGAGTGCGATACTAGTTTTAAATTTTTTAAATTTTATTTTCACATACGGTTGCTTAAGTGACCCCTATGAAAAAATCGATTTTTGCATGTGGATGCTCAAGTGAGCCGCATGCAAAAATGAGCTTATTTTTGCATGCGGCTCTCTTAGGAAGCCCGTTTGGGAAAACTGGTTTTTCCGTACGAGCCACTTAAGCAGCCGTATGAGAAAATGACACTCGATTTTTGCAGACGCCACTAGTTATTATCCGTTTGCAAAAACCATAAATCACTTTTGTAGTAGTGAAAAAAGTGTCCTTTTGGACGACATAATTGTAGTAGAAAATGTATATGCGCATACATACAAAAGTACTGTACAGAGTCACATCTAGACCTAATGTTTTGAATATTTGTAATATCCAAGAGCTATGAAAGGGTATATATATTAAATTGAAAGAGGAGTCGTTGAGACAAGATCACAAGAAACATATATTTGTAGTATACTAATAGTTAAAATAGGATAATGGAGAGTTCGAACAAGTATCTGTTTATTCATGATATATTATATTTCACTGCATTAATTTATGTTGGTAAATTATAGTGTGCAAACTAAAACACACTTCCGGTTTTTTTCTCTCCACTAGCAAAATACCCATGTTTTGCTATGAAAATATATTACAATGTATCGTATATTTTTTTATCAACTATACTAATATACTAATATCACTTGTTTAAGCTAAATCTAGATTATTTTATAATATTAAGAAAAATACTAATTTGTAAAAATACTATAGAAACCACCTACCACACCACTAGAGACATTTAAGTAGCGTAGATAATCTAAAGAAGGAAGATACACTAGCATGGTAGCATGAGGTCGGCAAGCCAGTCCATGGACCATGCATATCAAGAAGCTCCACAAAACCTTGCACAGAGGAAGCTTGTTAATTGCTTCTAATAGATACAATTGTTTAACCCTTTTATTCACAAACGAGCAAAGAAAGTTGAGACCGGTCGTTCCTTGCAATAAAAATACAAAATAATATAAATATCATAAATAAAGTTTTAATTTGATGCAGCTGGGGCCTAAATAGAGATGAGAAGATCATTAGAGAACACCTCTGTCATTGTTCAGATTTGCAGAAATACTGTCAGAAACTTGTACTCTAGTGGATCCATCTCACATTTGGCCTTTTCAGTTTGTTAAATAAGTTCCTTTGCAACGGTGTCCAGCAGTGAATAGGAAAGGTTAAGTTCGTATGCATATGTCATACTATGATATTTGTTCGTCTCTCAGCCAACTGTGACGGGTCATCTTTTAGGTTTTTAAAAGAAAAGGCCAATTTGTGAATATAAACTAGAAGACATAGCTAGCGATCTAAAAGGTAAAGCTAAAAAATAAACTATAATAAAAATCTCAAAATCAACTCTAAATTTAAAGTTGAAAATTCAATATTAGTTGATAAGCATAACTAAAACCAAAAGTTGGGGGTGACGGACTTAAAAAAAAATTATTTTGTACCATGCTTTTCAAAGGAATCATTAATTTATCCATATTAATTAGCACTTTACGTAAATTGGGTAAGGTTAAAAGGGAACAATCAGTTCCCTTCTCTCTGCCAAGAAAGCCAAAAGTGGAAGACACTATATGAGGTCGGCAAGCTAGTCCATTGATAGCTGAAATTTTATTTAAAAATAACACATAAGAGGCTTGCTTCTAACAGAGAAATCCTTTTTATGAGGGGAAACGAATGTTCTGCTAGTCAGCTAGAAAATAGCATTGTTTTTCTAAGAAGTGCATGAATACAAAGTTAGAGCTTGTTGTAATCTCCACACTACACAAATGTGTCTAGGTAAAGATCAGAAGCTGCCCTTAATCGAGAAAACCAAACTAAAAGGTCCAAAACATACAAAAGGTTAATAAAATTATGACAAAAAGCAGGTAACATACCTGATCGGTAATAATATTTTACTTATTGATGTCCAGATTTTGCACAAAACACATGAATTTTACTGAAGGTGATTTAGTTTGGGCTACGGGCTACCAGTCTTTCTTATTCATGCTTGCTCTCTGTATTTTCCGACTGATCGGTGGGACACACCAACATGTACAATTCATTTTCAGCTTGTTTTTTACTACGGAGTTGGCAATGTAGATTATCAAACAACACCAAAAGTATGCAAGAACCATGCTTACAGCTTGAGCAGTCTTACCCATCATTAATTTATCTCAGTAGTTTATAGCTATAATAGCTTCACAAGTTAACCAAGAAAAAGAAAAAAAAATCTATGACGACCGGCCAGGCCCTAATTGCACCCATGCATGGCAGCCATGGCTAGTTAATTAATTATAAGGATAGTGGCCATGGCCAAGCCTGAGCTCCAGGTCGACGCCGTCCTCGTTCCTCCCCAGGGTGAGCCCCAGGTGGACGTCCCTACCGTGCTGCTGGCCGGCGCCACCGCCACCGCCGCCGCCACTGCCTTCGTGCTGCTGGCCGCCGCCGCCGCCCTGCGACTTGCCCCCGGCGCCGCGGTCCTTGCGGTGGATGTTCATGTGTCCCCCCAGCGCCTGCGCGTTGGTGAAGCCCCTCTTGCAGAAGGTGCACTCGTAGTACGCCGCCGCCGGCGCCCGCCTCGCCCCCTCGCCGTCCATCGGCACCACCGGCGGCGCGGGCGTCCCTAGCTAGCTACTACTTGTGCTTTGCAAGAGTGAGTCTTTAGGGTTTCTTGGAGCAGTGGTGTGGACGAGGGTTAGGAGTAGTCTTGGAGTTGGGAGAGGAGAGGGGAGAGGGAGGGAGGCTTGACCAAGGCAGGTGGTTTTATATACAGTAGCTAGCTTTTGGAGTGATGGAGACCGAGAGCGAGCTTATAGGAGAGGCTTCGTTGAATCGGATTGGCGTGTGAGGGAGTGATGATTAAACAAATCTGCCGGCCGGCCGGCAAAGAAGGTACCCGGTGCCGTCCTCGTCACCTCGTCAGCATACACGTACGGCAGCCGGCCACCTGAATTCGGTCCATCCGACATGGTGTTACCTTTGTGTGTCTTGGCGCCCATGGAATTAATCCCCTGAGTTTTTTTTAATCATCTTTAAAAAAATATCTCTAGATATCATACTTCTTAGCGTAAAATGTATAATAACTTGAGGTATATTATAACTTGAGCTACAAAAATTTGTATTAAAATTTTTCGATCTTAAGGTACTTTTTAAAGATGATAAAGAACCCTAATCCCCTTCCTCAGTCTTTGCATGTGATGGATCGTTGAGAAATTAAGCGAAGAATAAGTATATTCGTTGGTGTATGTATGTTGCATGTAGCTACAATTACATTTGCAATGGGCATGTTTAAATATATACTATCTCCATTCACGTTTGACCGTTCGTCCTATTCAAAAAAATTTATGTACTTGTTAATTATTTTGTTTTAATAAGGCTTATTATTGTAGGAACTTTATGTACGACTTATAATTTTACATATTTAGATTAAAATTTTGAATAAGACGAACGGTCATTCAAAAGTTAACAATGTCATATTAAAAAATGGATGGAGTGTAATCTCTAGCTATTACATAGACTCTTAGTCCATTTATAAACTATTCTTCTACAATGGTTTACCAAAATAAATTTTTATTACCCTTATTTTCTTTGCCCCACCTGTATATGCAACAATTTTTTTTTATAAAATGCTAATAGTTGATATCAAGCCATGGTTAAGCTTAGTATCAATTTTCTCTTCTTTCCTCTCTCTTCCATATCAACAAATTTACCTTGCCAACCACTCTAAGAGCTTGCTATTGATTGTTGGTAAATGCGTGCTAATTCGTGCAGATGACTACTACCACTACATTGGACATGGTCACCAGTGACGGGCCCAAACCTTCACCTGTGACGGTTTAGGCCATGGTCAGTGATCAGTGATCACTGGTGAGTGGAGTCACCTCTGGCGGGTCAAAAGCCATCTGAGGTGACTCTCACCTCTGACGGGAATATATTTGTCGGCCCGCCAGAGGTGTACAATTTCGGAACCCTTAGGCCAGTTAGGACCCGTCAGAGGTAACACACCTGTGACGGGCCCAAAGGTAGCAGCCATCATAGGTAACACACCTGTGACGGTCCTTGAGTGAGAACACGCCAGAGTAGTAACTAGCTATGACGGATTTTAATACCGACCCGTCAGTGATGAGTTAAATTCAGAAAAAAATAAATACTAAAAATTGGCTAGCCTCAGGACTCGCTAGCCATGCCCTCTGAAAATACACAGATACACATGGCAGTAAAAATCATAGGTAATTAAGTCACATATTGCCCAAATTCACATATTCCCTCTAACTTGACATATTGCACAACTTCACATACGACAGTACAAATCACACATCCATATTAACATATTCCCAACATATACGATTGAAATTGGCAGTATTTTACCCAGCAAACGCACGAAAGCCACAAATTCATATCATGTTGCCGTTGTGAACCTACATGTATGGCTGTCGTATTTAAAATTGAGAAACCATTTGAATAGTCCAACGTAATTAGTGATTGTTTAAAACTGATGAAAATTTAGCAAACTGCTGTAATATTGTACAAATGACTAAATTACATAGCATTCCATAGCACAGAAACATAAAACAAGGACAAGTTGTACTGTGCTCATATGTACATCACAAGTTAATGGTTAATTTGTATATCACAATAAAATAGACTACTTCAAATATCTAAGTGGCGTGGAAATGTCCTTTCTTGTTCATTATTTCGGCAAGAATGAAGGCACACAATTCTCCTCTGATAGCAGGAGGGTTTATGGGTACAATCTTCGTGCTAGCTTTACCTTTTTGTTAAATAAATCAGGGGTTAAAATGGTTAGAAAAATAAAGTTGATGTCGAAATGAGCTTTGCCATTAGCAACAACCTCAGGGTCAAAATCTTTCACAGCTCTTAGAAGTGTTGACATGTTGTGGCACACATGGAACCCACATTGGTCTCCGATCTGTTGTGCGCATGCGAACTTGGTGTCATGATAAAGTTCGTTCTTGCCGTCCTTGTGCCTACCACCCTTTGCCACATATGGGCCCAAGCCAAATTTAAGGCCTTGATGATTTTAGTGAAATCATATTCTTTGGCCTTATTGGAGTTATGATAGGTGACACTACTCCATTTAGGTATGATGACTAGGAGAACCCAATGTTGCCTACAGGGTGGTTAGCTAGTGTTAGTACTAAGAATCATAACTTCAGAATTGATATATACGAAGGGTATTGGGTTCTTACTGTTGGTTGTGTGCGCACATGATGTACTCCTTGTCTTGGTGGGCCCATAAACATCGGTTGACATATTCAACTACGTCGTTGAAGCTTTGCCGTAAATTAACCTCGTTGATCATCGATGGATCAAGGAACCCAACCTGGTTACCAAGGCGACGACTCTCAATCCAACACAACCTTAAATCATGTACTTATTAGCACTAATTTAAGTAGGACATACTTCAGTAATATCGGAAGGAGTAAGTTTTGCACTTACAAGGAGTAGCATATTAGAAGACCTGTGTCCAACTTCCGGATCCTGAACAGGTCGAAGAGGTCATCAAAGCCAATAGTTATATAGGCGGGCGCTGACAGGAAAGGCTAGTGGTCGTGATATCCTACTATTGATGAGTCCCTCATTTTCCGCTTGGCATTGCTCAGCTACATGTATTGTTTATATAGCTCTCTGCAAGCAATGCCCATCATGACTAACAGATGGTCGTCCACCAATGGCTTGCCCAATTCAAATTGGGCCGGCGCCTTCTTGACTTTCCTCGATTTGGTGTCCCCCGCTGAAGTTGCAGCCTTCCCCCTTTTGGGTGCCGGCGCCAACTCCTCGACCTTCCCCTTGCCTTTAGCGCCCCCGCGGTCATGTTTCTGTGGTCCCTTGATAACTGGTGGGGAGCTATCGGCTTTTCTTGTGGTCTTGATAGGAGCCATGTTTTTAGTAATATCTCCCAAATCCATATCAGTTGCATCCGGTGAATGCAGTAAAAACATTGCTGGTCCACGCGGAGCCTCGATAGAAAGCTTTGACTTGGTAGACTTGGGAGGTGTGAGCTCCGTCGGTCGACTTGGACGAGGAATCATCTTGACAACTATGTCTTCCTTAGGCCACTATATGAATGTCATGCACGCATCACCCAAAGTCATGATTTCATCATTGGGGGGCACAAGCAGTGGATAGACCGACTAGTTATCTTTTACTGAATCGATTGACACCTTGGCGTACCCAAATAGCAGCGCTGCACCATGGACCTTTTTTGTCACCGATGGTTTGAAAGCCATGCCCTCGGCGACTTCCTGAGAGAAAGTTGGGTGGACCCTCACCAATAGGGCACATTGCGCTACGTTCTTCATTTGTAAAGTTATGAATTAATATTTGAACGTGCAAAGGTGTTGGAGTACATTTGGATTGGATAACATCAATTACCTCTATATTGTCCACTGCCGCTAGTGGTGATGCGACAGGGAGACCAGGGGCTGTCAGCTCTGTGGATGCACAACTGCTCCTACCAGGGATAGGGCTCGCGTCATGATATGCCCGAGGAGTTGGATGCACAACCTGCCGGACTCCATGGTAACGGGATGTAGCTCCGAACGAACACCCATGTCTTGCAGATCTCGTCAGACGTTCAGACCATCCTTTGTACTACCAGGGTTAAGCAGTAACCCAATCAAACTCTCACATACATTCTTCTCGACATGCATCAGATCTATGCAATGGCGAACGTCAAGATCCTTCCAGTACGGTAGTCTCCAAAATATTGACTTTTTCTTCCACATGTTTTTATCTTTTCCCTTTACAGCTTTTTCTTTTTTCTAAACTTGTTGGCTATTCACATTTGTAAGTTGTGCACATCTGCACCTGTTAGCTGTTGTGGGGGTCTGGCTGTATCTCTGTGGCTGTTGAAATTTTTTGTCATATTCCTATAAGGGTGATACCGTGGGAGAAATCTCCTGTGACCCATGTAGACCATCTTGTGTGAATGCTTCAACCATTTGCTTCTTGTTTCCTCCATACACTCCAAACATGCCCATTTTCCTTTGACCGTTTGGCCAGAAAGATTGCCAAGGGCTGCATAATCGTTGATGGTATTAAACATCATCGCATGGAGGTTGAAATACTCCTGTGCATATGCGTCCCATGTACGTGTGCCCTCATTCCAAAGCGTCGCGAAGTCATCGATCATTGGTTCAAGGAACACATCAATATCGTTGCCAGGTTATCTCGGTCCTTGAATAAGCATGTCAAGTATAATATACTTTCTTTTGAAGCAAAACTAGGAAGAAAGGTTATAGTTCACAAGAAGAACTAGCCATGTACTATGACGGCTGCTCAAATCACCAAATGGATTAATGCCATCTGTACACATGGCAAAATGCATGCTTCTTGGGTCCTCTGAGAACTCCTGGTAAATCCTATCGATTCTCCACCACTGTACTGAATCTACTGGGTGTCTTAGCTTGCCATCGACTTTCCGTTCTTTAGCATGCCAACGCACTAGCTTTGCTTGTTCCTTATTCGCAAATGTTCTCTTGATGCGCTCCGCAATTGGGAGATACCACACAACCTTTGCAGGTCCTCCCCTCTTTGACTTACTTCCTTCACCTGTACTTTTTGCATGTTTGTATCTACAAGCCCCACATACAAGGCAAACATCCAGGTCAGCATATTGCTTGTAATACAAAATACAGTCGTTCGAACATGCATGAATTCTTCTGACTTCTAGACCCAACGGGCATAACTCTTGCTTAGCTTCGTATGTCGTCTGCGGTAATTTGTTCCCCTCTGGCAACATGTCCTTTAATAGCTCAAGAAGTTTTATAAAACTCTTGTCGGACCATTCATTACTTGCCATAAGCTTCATGAGTTCCAACACACAGGACAACTTGGTGTGCTTCGACTTACATCCATCATACAAGGGTATTTGACAGTCTTCCACCAACTTACTAAACTTCTCAAAGTCTCTATCGTTGTCATTTGCATCTTCATGTCATGCAACATTTGAGATAGACATTTAGTGTCGAAATCAATGGTATCTCCACCTAACGGAGACGGTATAAACATGCTTTCTAGAGCTGCGGCGACATTCATTGTATTTTGATCCGACACTTCCTCATCAGCATCAACATCAGGTTCCTCTTGCTCTCCATGCTTGCTCCAACATGTATAATTCTCCATGAATCCTCTACTTATCAAATGAGAATGCACTTCTGAACTATTAGGAATCATCTTTTCATTCCTACAGTCATTACATGGACACGATATATACAGGCTCATCCTGCTTTCCTGTCATTGTCCGCAAATTTAACAAATTCAGTGACCCTCTCCCTATACTCCGTGGATGAACGATGAACATGGTACATCCATTTCTGATCCATCTACAATAAATAACATAGAGAAATATTATATGATGTTTGATTGAAAAAATATTATAAAATATTTCCATTATTTTTGACAAATGGTCAAACATTGAAAGAAAAAAGTCAAACATCTTATTTTACCTCCAATTTTTGCAAAAATTCGCCCTCTTTGTCCTCCCAACCCAACTATGAACAATGCACTGGTCGGGATAGAAAACAGTTGGCAGTTCGGGGTATTTATAGCACAAATACACGTCTTAGACGGTTTTATAGAAATACCCGCCAAAGATAGTGGGATGTCAACTGTGACGGTTTGTAACTGGAAAAGCCGTCACAGGTGAGAGCATACCAGAAACAGCTTAAGCTGTACGGTCCGTCACAAGTGATGGGATATCACCTGTGACGGCCTTCCACGTTGGCCCGTCAGTGGTATCGAACACCAGTGACTGGCTGCTGCAAGGCCTAGCTCAGGCCACGGCAGGATGCCACACCTGTGACAGATGTGGTTACAACCCGTCATAGGTGATGGATAGCTCTGACCGGGCCTTTGGCCCGTCAGTGGTATCCCGTCACAGATATGGCGTTCTGGTGTAGTGTACGTATTTTCCATTCCATTGCTGGAAAATTAACTAGCTCGGGAATTAAGAAATAAATAACCCCACCGCAAAAAGGAAAAGAAAAAATCCACTGTGTATTTTTTTTCTTGAGAAAGAAGACCTTAGGATTTTAACAAGCTAAACTATATTGCCGTTCTTTTTTTCTTGTATGCTCGTAGCTTCGTAGGCGCCAGAGGACCTCACAAAACAAAGATTATATAGATGTATAGCGTGATGCATAGGTTGAGTTTATAGATACACAACATATGTCAACTTCACAAGCGTCGTGTAAGTGATTCAACTTGTTATTTAATTATTATAGGGCAAACTCTTATCATATATACCACAATATGTTATGCGCCAATAAGGAGATAGAGCACTATGTACTCTCTCGGTTCCAAAATAAACGACTACTTTAGCTTATTTCAGTTAAGGTACTACTCATAGGGCAAGATAACGAGCCGGCTCGGCTCGGCTCAGCTCGGTCCAGCTCGTTAGTATAACGAGCTGGCTCAGCTCGGTTTGTTATCGTAACGAGCTAAAAAACCAGCTCGGCTCGGCTCGTTATAAAGCTCGAGCTGGCTTGTTAGGCTCATGAGCCATGTATAAAAAGTTAACCTAAACAATTTTCAATAGGTTATACAAGCAAATTTTTATTTTAAACATATAAATCATATGAAATTGTATTTAAATATTAAAGTTTGAACCAACAAATTATATAGTTAACCTATAAAGTACTAAACATACATTCCAGGGTGAAATCAATAAACGCTGGTGAATCTTGTGTCTTTGGTCTAGCTAGTTAGGCTCGTGAGCAGCTCACGAGCCAACTCGAGCTGGCTCATTATTTCTAACGAGCTAAAATGCTAGCTCGGCTCATTAGAAAAATGAAACGAGCCGAGCCGAGTTTGTCACGAGTCGAGCGAGCTAACGAGCCACGAGCTTTCTGTCCACCCCTAACTACTCATGTAAAATAACATCGATGATTTTATTTATTTATCTTGTTATGGTAAAAAGATATGTTAATAATTATGTATATATTTATTTATTCTGGTTTCTTTATTTCCAAGTCTAAAATATTACTTATTTTTGAACAAAATTTTGGTTAAAATAATCAATTATTTTGGAACAGACCAAGGATGTAATACAGGTAGATTAGAGCATCCTCAAAAGCTCATCTATCTCATCCTCTATCCTGAAAATAGAGGATGAAGACTACAAATTGAGCTACAATAGAATGGCTATCCTATCATATATTTTTAGATGTCATCCATATTAGGAGAAAAAACCTTCACATTTAGATGATCTCTCTCCATCCTCCAAAGAGATACAGAGGATGTCATATATGGATGATCTAGTGGAGTACATAAAGATAAGATATGACAGATGAAACTAGTTTAGATGATCATCTAAATGAAAATATGGTTGATCAAATTTAGATGAGCTGTTCGGGATGTTATTAATTAATAGTTGATTAATAGAGGCATTAATTACGATCCGCATACATATTCTTTTTGTTGCTCTGTGCTCAGCTAGCTGGTGCTTGGTTGCTTTGGAGTCTCTGTTGCTTTCGTCCCAATCGACACTGCATCATGTCCTCGGTGCACGGAGCGAGCAAGCTAAGCTAGCAGCCGGTCTCTCCGTGTCACTTTCTTTGGACCAACCCATGCAACTCATCACTTTCTTCTAATTGATCCAAATAACATATATAACTTTGATATTAAGTATGCTTTGATCGATCAGGTAGTGACCAATTAATTGACCATATATACTTACTTTGATACGGTGTTCAGATGAAGACTGTCGTACGTACAAACAAACATATTTTGATGTGGAAAGTTAATTATTCGGCTTGCGTCATTCCGAAAAGATAGTGTTTGATGGATGGATGTGGCTGCCGGCTATCCTATTCCGATCTGATGGGTTGGCTGTGGCCGTAATATATAAGTGATGTGCTCGATCATAAGTTCGTTCCAATATAATTATATATGCACATCGATCATCAGCTACTGGGTTAGCAACCTTTTGGCCATGCTTTCTGGTTGATTTTAAAAATAAAGTTTTGGTACATGTAACATCAAGTGCATACATTTACCATTGGTCTGTGTGTGTTAGCATGACTACAAAACAATTGACCGTTTTGTTATCAAGCTCTACGGAGTGCAGATTCAGCTTACTCGAGGAATTAATTAACTATTTGCTTAATTTGATCCAGTCAAAAATACCTTGATTTGTCTTCTCCATTTTGTCCCAAGACGTCTGCGTTATTTAAACCATGTCGTAGTTAACACTGAGTCGCCAGTCATCTCCACACATATGACCAGATGTTGGAATTAATGTGCCAGTCGAGTTCGTCAGAAGCGAGAACTTCCTTTCCTTTTCTTCTGGAGAAAATTCCTCTTGTGCTCTGCTGTTGAATTTTGTTCACTCCTTTGTGTATCTTCTAAATTTTGAGTGTGGTTTCCTACATCCTTCTCGCGTTAATTGACTATATATTAGCCGTTCAATTACATTTAAAAAGTTGGTTTTACAATTAAATGTAGAAATTTGAGGAATCTGTTTTAGATAAAGAAATATAATTAATATTCATAAGTTTGTTAGATAAAGAAATATTCAACATAAAAAATAACATATATACTGGTAGAAAAGTATGTGTTGCATTTTTCAAAATAGTATAAACAACAATTGTAGTATTTCATGGTAATTGTTTTTGGATAATATGTACTACAGGTGACACATATATTGTACTATCATCATCACAAAGATATGCTACGCATACTCTTTTTAATAAACAAGAAAATAAATACTAGTTATCGTTATCTAAAACAAACTTAATTTGTCAGCAACAATTCTTCATAATAGACTCATATATATATACTGATACCAAACAAACAATTTCTTCAATTTCAACAATATATTGCATAAATTTATCTGTTTCTTCTATGCACAAGGGCAAATGGATTTTTTTATAGTAATTTAGCGGACAACTGACGTAACGTGTACGAAAGGGTTGACTGTCAAACTTTGGATTATACAAGAGAGTGGGCAAATTGGGAGATACAGAATATTAAAATTCTAGGGGCACACAAGGAACTTTCACATTCTTTTGAGGAGAAAGGTGCGAATAGTTTGACATGTATTTATTTCCACCAACGATGGTGGTGTCACAATATATATATCAGTATTTTCGCCCGGCTTAATTTGTACTCCGTATTTCATATATCTTAACAGTTCAATTTACATTTGAAGTTAGGATATAGAAAGTGGAAATATATATGTAAATATGGTGATAATGTAGGAGAGTTAGTTTATGTATATGAAAGTTTTCAATAGTCTTATAATACTTCTTCTTGAATAGGAACGTTGAATTTCAAAGCCAGTAAGATATGCATGCCACTTAATTTCTGATAACTAAATTTTTGTAATCATATATATGATACCACGGAATATTTTCATTGAAGAAATTAATTTATCCATCGTAGTATATATACCTCTGTTTCATAACGTAAGATGTTTGACTTTTTTTTTTGTTGTAACATTTGATCATTCGTCTTATTTAAAAATTTAGTATAAATATAAAAAATGACAAGTCGTTTTTAAAGTTCTTTTGATAGTAAAGTAAGTCACAAGCAAAATAAATAATATTTCCATAATTTTTTGAATAAGACAAATGGTTAAATATTGCAAACAAAAAAGTCAAACATGCATTATGAAACAGAGAAAGTACAAGATAACATTTTATTGGACAGCAAAAAAAAATTTCTCAAGACTAAACCAATGCATTTTGACTGTGCATAATTGTGTGGTTTATGTACGACTAACAAATGTTAACTAATACCTTCTTATTTAATTCAGATTACCAAAAAAGAAGCATATGGCAATAATGCAGGCATCCCTATCACCTATGAGCAACTTCCTGATATCCACCTTTAAGCCCATAATGCAGGGCCGCTTAATTAATCAATTAACCTTGACTAACCAGGCCTGTACATACTGCAAGATAATGCACAGGCAATGTCCAGTCTTGTTCTATCCCAAGTCTGCTTCAATTGTGTTCTACTCCCAAGTCAGCATCCCGGCCCGACGTTCAAACAAAGCGAAAACCAAGGATTCTTATATAGAAATAGGATGGACGGCACCGATCAGTTGTATATCTGTGGGTGGGTAGTTGGGTAATGAGTTGGACATAAGTGAGAACAAAGATATGCCAAAATGATCTTGGAATTTATGTTCACAATTGCTAGCCTATATATCATTTCTTTGATTCTTTCACCGCTAATTGTTGAAAATATGGTCACACTTCAGCATATTTTAATCCAAAATAATAAGACAATAGGCATGACAAACTTAGAGAATAATCAAACGATTATGAATAGAACATTTGACAGCATGCTGAATATATAGTAAGCACAAGCATCCATTTGATCATGATATAGCAATGAAATCAGGCATTCAAAAACATTAAACATAATAGAGGAAAATGCGATATACCCTGAAAATGGCCCTTCGCTGGTGTTTGAGGCAGTACTATCTCCGTTGGTGTTGTTGTTCCCGTTGATGTTGCCGTCGCCATGCGCACCGCCGCCATCCCCATGCGCGGCACCGCTGCCGTGGGCGGCACCACTTCCACTCCCGTTGCCGTTTCCGTCAGTCGACATGGTGTAGTGAGCAGTCGTGTGAATGCACTCCCCTAAAACCTTAGTACCCGCCTACCCGTGCAGGTACTCCGTCGAGAGGGGTTCCGGAGGGCTGCTCGTTCCGAACTCTCGTGCGCACAAGAGAGCAGAACCGGGGAGACATAGAGGTAGCGCAAGAACTCGAGGAAATACCAGAGAGGAGAAAAAGCTATTGAGAAGAACACACCAACCTCGGGAAGAAGGAGCAATATAGAAACCCCCGAATCCGCGTCCCCTGATCCCGCGATTCCGTTACGGAATTACCGCGCAATCAAATTGCGTAATTACCGCTGCAAACGTTACGCAATCACGGGGTTTCGCGCAATTAGCGCTGCGGACGTTATGCAATCACGGGGATTTGAAATTCTTTCCTTTAACTACTAGCCGTTGCAAAAAGAAGGGACGGGCGGGCGAAGCGGCCGGACGAGCCGACGCCGACGCCGCGCCCCGGACCGGACCGGACCGGCGGGACAGCGCGCGCGCGTGTGGCGGCCTTCCTACCGTCTCGACCAGTCAATGGAGAGTCTCACTAACCTCTCTATTTAAGTTGAGCTTCTCCACTTTAAATCTCCAAGGTGGTATTATTGTCTCTACCATTCATTATGGGCTAGTGAAATTTTAATCAACTTTAATTGGGCCTAGCCCATTTTGATTAACAATAAATGTGTTATTAAACTTGGGCTTGAACCATTCGGCACATGAAGGCTCATCCCAACACATTTCTTGGGCTATGGAATATAAACACTACATATCCCTTCTGATATGTTGTGTTTCCATTATCTTTGTACTTATACGCAGTGGTGGAAACAGAAAAAATATTAGAAGGGACTGAATGAAGGAGAATTGCTTCTAGCTTTTTCTTCTCTCCAGTAATACCAGAAATTTTATTACGGGGGTTAAGGAGGGGCTTCAATTGCCCAGAGGGGCATCCCCTCAGCCCCGATGGTAGATACGCCACCTTTGGACTATACAGTGCTGGGGAAACCGAAGCATTTGGCTGACCACAAAGTTTGAAAATCAAAAATACAACAAACTGTGGGCCGATAAAGCCCATTTACTTAGGCACGGGACTAAAGATCCAGATTAAGTTTCATCTTGGTGTGGGCCGGCTGCTGCTGCAGGCAGGAAAACATATGCGATCTACAAAGTTTCTGGACTGTTCAAGAGAGAAGCCTAGGAAGGGAGTTAAGACTGATAGAGTTTGGCTGGAGGTGTGCGCTGGGATCGTTTCTCCACAAGACGTCGCACACACCTGCAATCTGAAAGCACTGAAGCCGAACAGTCGACGGTGAGAAAGTTAGAACAGAGGGGAGAGGAAGAAGCCATGGCGCGTAACGAGAGAGTTCGCCATGGAAACTCTGGATGGGGAAGAGGAGATGGCTCGCGTTGGGAGGATGAAAGCTTTTTCCACGAGAGGGAGGGGGAGGCGACAAGCTCTACAGGTTTCAACCTGGTGTGGAGTTTCGCGAGGAAGGGTGGCAGCACCATGGATTCCGACCAAGAGGCCCTAGCGGGTTCAGGGCGCTGAGAGGAGGCCACGTCGGGAGACCGGGGCGAGGTGCATTCATGCCACGCTATCAGCGCCGTGGTGCTCACTTCTCGCAGGTCAGTAGCTTCCGTGGGAATAATTTGGAGGTGGCAATGGCTGGGAAAGATGGTGGAAGCAGGGGTGTGTTCACGGGCAAAGAGGAGAAGAATCTCAGGAAAGAGCCAAGTAAGGAGAGTGGAGGAAAGAAAGGGGCAGAGCTGCTTAACAGTGGAGTTATCGATGTTTCGATGAGCTCGGGAGGGATGAAAAACAAGGAGGTAACAGATGAGGCTGAAGGAGAGGACGTCTTGATGGAGGAGAATGGTACCCATTCTGCAGGATTGGAAGAAAGCAGAGATACGAAATCAAAAAATGGGGCAATTATGAAGGTTTGCACAAAATGTGCTCAAAGAGGCCATGTCCTAGCAGATTGTAGTTGTGAGGTGTACTGTGATATTTGTGATTCTTCTGATCATGTCAATCACAAATGTCCAGTTTTGAAGCTCCCTAAACCTGTGGTTCAAGCAGTGGGTTTTGCAGTGGATGGATTAGGATTTCATCACATACCCCATCACCCTCTTCCAAAGAATAGGAAGGGTACAAAGAAAGCGCTAGTGCGTGTGGTGGGCGGCGAACTATCCAAAGAGAGATTGATTGCTTTGTTACACAAAGTATGCCTAGCTAAATGGAATTGGGAGCCGGTGGATCATGGGGAAGGGTCTTTTGTGGTGTTGTTTCCATCCAAAGGTGAGCTGCAGCGGGCAATCAATTTTGGTGGGGCTGATGTAAAGGAGGGAGGGGTATCAACCAGGATAAGAGTGGAGTTTGAGGAGTGGTTTGAAGAAGAGGAAGGTTTTTTACTGCCTAAAATCTGGGTGAGAGTGTTTGGGGTGAGAAAGAAATTAAGAGAGTACTTGCCGCTATGGGCGGTTGGTTCTCTTTTGGGTGCCACTCAGATGGTAGACATGAAGACTACAAGGAAGAATGATTTCTGGAGAATTTTTATAGCTGTGCTTAATCCAAATTTAGTTCCTAAAATGTTGGATGTAGTGATGGGTGATCATTATTTTGAGTTAAAATTCAAGGTGGAAAAGAAAGGTGTGGATGAGAATGGGGAAGAAGTTGAGTTTAATTTTGAGGATGGGGATGGGGAGGATGATGGTAATTTAGAAGGGAAGGAGGATGAGAAGAAAGATGAAGAGAAAGAAAGGGATCCTAAGAGAACAAAAAGTGATGATATGGCTATAGATGACAGTAACATTGGCTCAAATGAAAAAGAAGAAAGGTCAAATAAGATGGGTGGTGAGAAACCAACAGATGGTGAGCTTTTTGAGATGGCTGAGCAGATTAATTCTGGACATAGCAGCGGGGAGAATGCTTGCAGAGACGTATGTGCACTTGGAAAGGGAGGAAAAAGTAGAAGAGAGGGAGGCTGGACTGCAGGGGAAGATTAATCAGTTAGCAAACATCACTAAGGTTATGGTGACGGCAAGACGAGCTAGCGAGAGATTGGCATGCAACAACGGGAGGCATTCGCTTGAGAAGGCTGAGTCACATAAGGCGTGGTGAACCTCGACCATAATTCAGGTACCAAGTTTAAGAATTCATTTCTTTCCTTTTCGCAAGATCTTATAGTAGAAAATCTGAACAACTTAGGTGTAACCTAGGAACCTCTAGTAGTTTAGATTCAGATTCAGTCCGCTTGCTAAAAGATCGTGAGTTGGTTAGATCTGTCAATTTAGGAGAAAACGATGCTCTAGAAATAGAAGGGGATGATGATTCAACTTTTTCTTTTGATAAGGAGGAGGAGGAGGAGGCTTATGTAGATAGTCATATTCTTAATCATTTATGTGGTAATATTATGGATGAGGTGATGAATGATGAGGATATACACCTAAGTTGTGAGAACAATGATATCCCCATCACTCCATGCACAAGGAGAAATAGGAAAGGAGGTAAAAGACGATGGGAGAGAATAGGTTTGAAGCATGGTAAAAAAAGAGGAGGAAAATGAAAGGAATATTTTGGAATAGCAGAGGTCTTCTTTGGCATTGGACAAGGCCGAGGGGGAGAAGTGGGGGATCATGTTAGGTGTTAACCTTGAATGTTTTGAGGTATCAAGTATAGATGAAGGGGAATTCTACGTAAAGTTTCATGTAAGAAATAAGGTTGATGCTTTCCTATGGATTTTAGTGGCAGTGTATGGGGCAGCACAAGAGGAGTACAAGGAGGCATTTCTCACTGAATTAGTTAATTCGTGTAGTAAAGAAGCATTACCTGTGGTAGTTGGTGGGGATTTTAACATCATAAGACACCCACGGGAAAAGAATAATGCGAATTTTAATGATAGGTGGCCCTTCCTATTTAATGCTGTCATAGATAGCTTAAATCTGAGAGAGATTGTGCTCTCAGGGCGTAAATTCACTTGGGCCAACTCCTTACCAACCCCGACATATGAAAAATTGGATAGAGTGCTAGTAAGTACTGAATGGGAGGTGAAAAATCCATTGGTAAATGTCCAAGCCCTTAATAGGGATTTATCGGATCACACACCTCTGTTGCTAGACACAGGGAAAGAATCACATAACAGTAGTCAATCGCTTTTCAAGTTTGAACTGGGTTGGCTCCTGAGGGAGGACTTTCAAAAAATAGTCGAAAACAGTTGGACTAAAAATGTGAATGGAACGACAAGTGTTGAAAAGTGGCAAAATAAAATTAGAAGGCTTCGTCAATTCCTGAGAGGATGGGCGAAAAATATAAGTGGGGCTGATAAAAAAGAAAAGACAAGATTAATGACAAAGGCAGATGAGCTAGATAAATTGACTGAGACCAAAATCTTGACTAGTCAAGAACTAGAGCTCAAAAACTCAGTTAAACATGCCTTAGCGCAAATGTTGAGAGAAGAATAAATCAAATGGTACCAAAGAGCTAAAACAAAAAAGATAGTAGAAGGGGATAGAAATACTAAGTATTATCATTTAATTGCAAATGGAAAACATAGGAAAGCAAAGATTTTTCAACTAGAACAGGAGGATGGGGTGATCAAAGGCGAGATACAACTCAATAAATACATATCCAATTATTATAAGAATCTTTTTGGGGCCCAGAAAAAAATAATTTTTCTATGGATGAGTCCCAAAAAGAGGATATACCCCAAGTGTCTATAGAAGAAAATGCTTTGTTAACTGTAGAGTTCACAGAAGATGAGGTCAAAGGGGCCATCTTGCAATTGGAACACAATAAAGCTCCAGGACCTGATGGCTTCCCTGCGGAGTTTTATCAAGCCTTTTGGAATATAATCAAAGATGACCTAATGGCAGTCTTTAAAGATTTTCATGGTGGTAATCTTTCTCTCAGACTAAACTTTGGAATTATTACGCTTCTTCCCAAAAATAAGGAGGCTATAGACCGATATGCCTACTTAATGTAAGTTTCAAGGTCTTTACAAAGGTCATGACAAATAGAATTGCTCTAGTAGCATAAAAAGTCATAAGACCTTCTCAGACCGCATTCTTAAAAGGAAGGAATATCATGGAAGGAGCCATAATCCTTCATGAGACACTGCATGAGCTGCATAGAAAAAGGTTAGATGGTGTAATTCTCAAACTAGATTTTGAAAAGGCCTATGATAAGGTTGACTGGAAATTTCTTCAGCAGACATTAAGAATGAAGGGTTTTTCGGATATGTGGTGCAAGTGGATAGAACAGATTGTGCTAGGGGGGAGCGTAGCGGTTAAAGTGAATGATGAGATTGGGCATTTTTTTTCAAACAAAGAAAGGATTACGTCAAGGTGATCCTTTATCACCAATCTTATTTAACTTGGTGGCAGATATGCTAGCTATTTTAATAAATAGGTCAACGGAATTAGGCCTGACTCAAGGAGTTGTGCCTAATTTGGTAGACAATGGCCTTTCAATATTACAATATGCAGATAACACCATTCTCTTCATGGAAAATGACATGGATGTAGCCAAAAATCTCAAATTGGTACTAGGTGCCTATGAGAATTTATTGGGCTTAAAAATCAATTTCCATAAGAGCGAGATGTTCTGTTATGGTAGAGCCAAGGAGATACAAAAAGAATATACCATGATGTTTGGGTGTAAAATGGGGGCGTACCCGTTCAGATATCTAGGGTTTCCAATGCATTTTAAAAAAACTAGCAAATAAAGATTGGAAGGAGCTAGAGAACAGAATACAGAAGAAACTTAGTTGTTGGAAAGGAAAATGTCTATCAATTGGTGGAAGGTTGGTTCTTATTAACGTTGTTCTAAGTAGCTTGGCAATGTATATGATATCTTTCTTTGAGATACCTAAAGGTATTTTAAAGAAACTGGACTTTTATAGATCTAGATTTTTTTGGCAATGTGATGAGCATAAAAGGAAATATAGACTGGCTAAATGGAGTGTGCTCTGTAGACCTAAGGAATGTGGAGGTTTAGGAGTTCAGAACCTAGAGATTCAAACAAGTGCATGCTTAGCAAATGGATATTTAAACTGATAAATAAAGAAGGAATGTGGCAGAACATGCTTAGAAAAAAATACCTGACAAAAAAAACCATCTTTCAAATACAAAAACAACGAGGGGACTCTCATTTCTGGGCTAATCTAATGATAGCCAAAGAATCCTTTAAAGTACTTTGTAACTTTAAAGTGCATAATGGGAAACAAGTAAGGTTTTGGGAGGATTGTAGGATGGGAAATCAACCTTTTGAAAAGGAATATACTAATCTTTACAACCTAGTGCGTAATAAGAATGCTCTAGTCTCGAAAGTTTTAGAAACAATCCCGTTGAATGTTTCCTTTAGAAGAGCTATAACGGGGAGAAATTTGGAAGAATGGTATGACATAGTTTCAAAAGTGGTGAATGTGAAGCTGTCGGAACAAAAAGATAAAATTATTTGGAAATCCAATAAGGAAGGGTTGTTCACCGTAAATTGTATGTATAAACTGCTTATGTTCAGTGGAGTTATACCTAGGAAGTCTTTAATTTAGAAACTAAGAATTCCATTGAAAATTAAGGCTTTGGTCTTCGCTTCTTAAGGAAGAGGATGCTGATGCAGTACAAGCTAGTTGTTGTGCACTGGAAAAAAGAGTCTTGGAGTTTTACTCTACTTTCGGTTGGAATTTTAGAAGAAGAATCAAAGCTTAGTCTTTTGCTCTTCTGTATGGGTCTGATAAACTTTGCTATCTTTTTCCCATGTATTTGGAGAGTCTACTGTACTTGTGACTCGTTTGGCTGTGCACACCCCACAAGGTGTGTAGGCCGGGTTTAATCTAATCCATTATCTAAAAAAATGCAGTGCAGATGAGTTGTGTACAACGTTATCAACACCACGTGAGGTGTGTCCTTTTCAGCGGATTATATTGCAGCTTATTAGTAGCATGCAAAACGAGAAATATAATTAGCAAATGACTAATTAAATATAAATATTTTAAAAATTGTTTATTCGATTTTTAAAGAACATTCTATATACAAAAATGTTGACTAGAAACACACCAATTATTAGTCTTAAAAGTATATATGCTAATGAAAATTGCGGAGTAATTAGGCTTCAGAGGTTGAAAAGTACGGGGCTATAGAATCAGAGGTAGAAGAAAGGAGAGGAACGCATGAATCCATCTGAATCTCGTAGAAAGGAGATCCTCGTACCGTTTCAGGACTCCCAATGAACAATGCCACAGCTGACTTAAAGTCGTTGGCGCAATCCGATTCAGTTTTCTGCATGTCGACCTCTACGGTCAGGTGTTGTGCTACCATGGCAGACACTATGCCATGCCGCCACAGTGTGTGGGCAAGCGGCGACACCGCACCTGCCCCGCCCTTTCAGGCCCTTGCCAAAGCAAGCAGGGGGCACCGGCCGCACAACCGCGCCATCCTTAGAGCAGCTCCAATGTTATTTTCAAGGAGGTGTATGGAGGAGAGAAAAACAAAAGGAAGAGGTATAATACATTGGAGCATGGGTGCTAGTGTAGAAATTTTAAGCACTGCTTGCTTGTTTGAGCAACTGGTGCCTAAAATAGAAAAATAATTTCAGCTAGACCGGATCGTTGGCTGGTTCACTAACGTGTACTACCCAACAACTAGCCGTTTTACATAGAAGCTGCTACTTCTACAAATATACACGTATATTTACTTCCATCGGACACAGCCTAGATTCAACCATCTCAAAAGGAAAAAAAATACACTTGCTAGCAAATCCAATGGATGATTCATCCGGCTTCAATCTGCCATGCTTGGGCAGCCAGACCTATGCTGAATCCGCCTCCCCTGCGTGGTCGCGGCGCGATGCCACTCCACCTCCCCTCATCTGTGCGGTCCTCAGATCTTTTCGTACACCTACATTCTCACACATGCATGGATGCTGGACAGGGAGTAAATTGGGGATGAACGCATGGATGGAGAGGGAGTAGATTGGGGGAAGAATGCATGGATGCTGGGAGGAGATGGGAAGGGAAGCGGCGGCCAGATGGGGAGGGAATCCATGAAAATTTTCACAGGAAGGAAATGGCGCAGGTTGGGGAAAGTGGAGTTGATAATATTTTTATGAAGCAATGGGGCTATCTTAGTGCTAGTTCTAGTTCTAAACATTGGAACATCTTTAGCTAAGTTAGGATATGATGATGTGTCAAGACTAATACATTTCTAAGAAAATATACATTGCAGATGTCCTTAGAGCAACTCCAAGAGAATGACCATCTCACTTGCTATAGTTAAATTTGGTTATTTTGTATAAAAGTTGTGCTCCAAGAGAATGGCTATTTGACTTGCAATGCCATTTGAAGGACCAAATCTGAGTTCTCAATGGCCAAATCTAGCAACCCATTCTACCACTAGCAAAATTGTTATCCGTGGATCCCACGTAGATGGGAACTTGTCATCCTCCCATGCCTCATGGTAATAGTATATGCACAAATATTTCACAGAAGCTCAATAGTCGGCTCAGCTTGGCTCTAGCTACACCCAGCTCTCCACCTGACGCCGCCCCGCTCTTCGGCAGCCTACCGCCCTCCGGCAACTCCCAGCTCCAGCGGCCGCCCCGCTCTCCGGCGCCACCTCCTCCACCCCGGCGCATCGTCGGGCTCCCACCTTCCCCAGTGGCCCGGCTTCCCTGGCGGCATCCAGTTGCACCTAGCTTCCCCGGCGCTGCCCCTTGCCACCTCCACCACTCGGTGTCGCCTCCTCCACCCGGCGCCGCCCCCTACGGCCAGCTCGCCGCCTCCTCCAGCCTATGCCCCTCCCCCCCGCGGCTCCTTCACCGGCACCGCTCCAAGGCACGACGGGCAGCTCCCTCCACTCGGCCACTCCCTGCCGCCCCCTCCACAATGTCGCCTCCTACCGCCCCCTCCACGGTGTTGCTCCCTAACCGGCGCCGCCCCTGCCGACCTGCTCCACGGTGCCGTTAGGATTTGCATAGTGGGGATGGAGAGTATCTTGGAGATGATATGTGAATTTGAGTTGCCAAAACTAACATGAATGGCTAAATTTTGATTTGGAGAGTCAAAATTTAGCCATTCTCTTGGAGATGCTCTTAGGGCCAAACCGATCCATGCGTGTATCCACGTAGAGGCGGACATGGTTGTGCTTTTATGGTCCGGCCCAAGGCACGATTGCATGGCACGATAGGAAGCACGACACAACTCACTATGAATTGTGCTCGATTGGCACACCATGACCATAGGTCGTACCTTTGTATGGAACTCTGGCACATTGGGCACATTCCAGAAAAGATACGAAACAAATCGATAGAACAAATTGGCCGGATAGCATGAATTGCTCAGTACACCAAATTACCTAGGCCGCGCATAAGATGGTCGGCTAGCGCTAATGCTTTTCTATGTGCAAGTTGGAATTAGACGACAAGCTAATGTCTAGCGTCTAGACACTTTATGCGACGTTTAGACACATTGGACATATTCAACGCATTAGATGAATTAGACGATGTGTACTCTTGATATATACATAAAAATACATGATAAATGGTAACATCGAAGTGACAAACATAAAAACAATTTTAAGAAGTATATAATAAACTGATAATTGTAGGTCCATGATAACTTGATTAAATGTAGCGGCTAATCGTCATTCTCTTCCACTTGCTCATAACACCAATGTTTCTATGTTGACTTAGGCGTGATGGAAAAGATCTCGCGCCCACTGTGCCAAATTTGTTCGTGCATCATCAAGACATAGGTATAAACGCATATTGCACCGTCTAAACATGTCAAATGCTTTTGTAGAACCCTCGTTGTGGGAGGGTAAACTCCTCAAACGGGGAACCATGGGGCCCCCTTGGGTTTGGACCACGGGTGCGGGTGAGAGCGTGAGAATTGTGAGAGAGAGACAGAGAGGTTGGGCCCCTCAGGAACGACACATACTTGGTCGAGTTATACAGGTTTGGACCGCTGGGAAGCATAAAACCCTACTCCTGTTTGTGGTTGTTTTGTGCGTAGAAAATTACAAGTGGCTTGGCTTGCAGTGGTTCTTATTGAGAGTCTGTTGGTTGTCCCCGAAAAGAAGCCCTGTCTTTCCCTGGGCAAGGGCCTCCTTTATACTTCAAGGGGGCTACCACAGGTGTCAAGGCCTAACTTCTAAGAAAGAAAAATATTCTTTATAGTAATTAATGCCCGTCAAGTCTATCGATGTGCGGAGCAGCACATGCCTCACCATGGCATCGGTCGCGTCCCGTTGCGACATTAGCGAAAAAGCCTGTGCCATTCTTCATTAAATGCTGAAGACTTCCGGCTTCTTGGTCCTACCACGCAGTGACGGGAGAGTGAACGGTGACAATGGGGACCCATTACCCGATACCCGATGGGTATTTACCCTATTAGGGTGGCTAAATGGGTTAGATTTTATACCCACTCATACCTTAGTGAGAATTTTTTATACCCGATGGGTAATTGGGTTTGGGTATGAGTAGGTAGTATCCATACCCATCATCCAATGGGTACCCATTAAAAATAAATAAAAATAAATTATATCATTTACCCATAAAAATTCGGTCCAACATGTTGTTTTGCTCTGTAATAGTTAGGGTGGTTGAACAACTTTATTAATTTCTAATTATGTGGTAAACTGTTAGCCAACTACTTTTGTGGTACTCATTGTTTATTTCTAAATTATAGCACAAGACTACAATTGATATTGATCTTGTATTGTTACTTTTATTGTATTGTGGGTAAGAACTCTTGTAGGAATATGTGTCCGGTGGAAGGAGTTGGGTGATCGATAGTGGTTGCACCAACCACATGACCGGAGAAAAGTCGATGTTCTCCTCTCTTGATGAAAACGGATCTTCTCAAGAGAACATCGTCTTTGGAGACAATGGTAAGGGAAAGGTTATTGGATTGGGTAAGATTGCAATCTCCAATGACCTCTCCATCTCAAATGTTCTTTTGGTAAAATCTCTAAATTACAATCTTCTTTCCGTTTCTCAATTATGCAAGCTTACATATAATTGTCTATTTACCGATGTTGATGTGACCGTTTTTAGAAGGGATGATTCCTCCGTGGTCTTTAGAGGTATTCTCAAGGGCAAGCTTTATCTTATTGACTTCTCTTCGAAAGAAGCGAAACTTGAGACATGTCTAGTGGCCAAGTCCAACATGGGATGGTTGTGGCATCGGAGACTAGCCCATATTGGAATGAGGAATCTTCACAAACTTCTAAAAGGGGATCATATTGAAGGACTAACAAATGTGCATTTTGAGAAAGATAGGGTGTGTAGCGCATGTCAAGCCAGGAAGCAATTTGGAGCGCGACACCCCGTCGAGAATGTGATGACCACCACTAGACCCTTGGAGCTTCTACACATGGACCTCTTCGGGACGATTGCTTACATAAGTATCAGAGGTAACAAATATGGTCTTGTAGTGGTAGATGATTTTTCACATTATACTTGGGTTTTCTTTTTGCATGACAAGAGTGAGACACAAGAAATATTCAAAAAGTTTGCAAGAAGAGCCCAAAACGAGTTTGATGTCAAGATCAAGCAAATCCGAAGCGACAATGGTGGTGAATTCGAAAACACCAACATTGAAGAATATCTTGATCATGAAGGCATCAAGCATGAGTTCTCCGCTCCCTACTCCCCTCCACAAAATGGAGTAGTAGAGCGGAAGAATAAAACACTTATCGAGATGGCAAGGACCATGCTAGATGAGTACAAGACATTGGATCGATTTTGGGCCGAAGCCGTCAACACCGCATGTCATGCCATCAACCGGTTGTATCTCCATCGCCTTCTAAAGAAGACATCCTATGAACTTCTTACCGGTAACAAACCGAACATCTCATACTTTCGAGTTTTCGGTAGCAAGTGTTTTATTCTTAACAAGAAGGCAAGAGCAATGAGGGGTTCTTGCCTAGCTATGTGTCAAACTCGTGTGCATACCGTGTTTTCAACAAGACCTCCGGTTTTGTTGAAATCGCGCGTGATGTGACGTTTGACAAAACTAACGGCTCTCAAAAGGAGCAAGTTGATTCTCCTGTGCTAGATGAAGAAGAGATACCTTATGAAGCTATAAGGAGGATGGCTATTGGGGATGTACGTCCTCAAGTGTCAAATGGAGATGACCCTTCTTCATCAACATGTGTTGAGCCATCAACATCACAAGTGCAAGAACCACCATCACCGACAATTCATGAGCAAAATGAAGAAAGTCGTGAAGATGTACCACAAGTACCTCACCCAAGAGTTCATCAAAGCATCCATCGTGACCACCCCACCGACAACATCCTTGGTGATATAAATAGAGGGGTAACAACTCGATCTCGTGTCGCAAATTTTTGTAAACATTACCCGTTTGTTTCTCTATTGAGCCACTTAGGGTGGAAGAGGCACTTGAAGATGCTGATTGGGTGATGGTCTTGCAAGAATAACTCAACAACTTCACGTGCAACCAAGTATGGTCACTAGTAGAGCGACCATGACAAAACATGATTGGTACAAAATGGGTCTTCTGCAACAAACAAGATGAAAATGGGGTTGTTACATGAAACAAAGCAAGGTTAGTGGCGCAAGGGTTCACACAAATTGAGGGACTCGATTTTGGTGAAACCTTCGCGCCGGTTGCTAGACTTGAGTCAATTCGTATATTACTTGCTTATGCAACTAACCATGATTTCAAGCTATACCAAATCGATGTGAAAAGTGCTTTTCTAAATGGGCCTATCAACGAGTTGGTATATGTGGAACAACTGTCGGGTTTTGAGGACCCCAAGTATCCAAATCACGTATACAAGCTTCACAAGGCGTTCTATGGGCTTAAGCAAGCTCCTAGAGCATGGTATGAATGCCTTCGTGATTTTCTTGTGAAAAATGGCTTTGAGATAGGCAAAGCTAACACTACTCTCTTTACTAAAAGACATGGCAAAGATTTATTTGTGTACCAAATATATGTCGATGACATTATATTTGGTTCTACTAACCAAGTTTTTAGTGATGAGTTTAGGAGGATGATGACTAAACGTTTTGAGATGTCCATGATGGGCGAATTGAAGTTCTTTCTCGGCCTTCAAATCAAGCAATTAAAGGAAGGAACCTTCATTTGCCAAACCAAGTATGCTAAGGACATGCTCAAGAAGTTTGATATGGAGAATGCCAAACCGGCCCGCACACCGATGCCTTCAAATGGGCATCTTGACCTCAATGAGCAAGGTAAAGACATCGATCAAAAGGTATAATGTTCCATCATTGGCTCCTTGCTTTATCTTTGTGTATCTAGGCTGGACATTATGCTTAGCGTGTATATGTGTGCAAGATTTCAAGCCACTCCCAAAGAATGTCACCTTGTGGCCGTTAAGAGAATTCTTAGATACATAGTTCATACTCCTAATCTTGGCCTATGGTATCCTAAAGGTGCACGGTTTAATCTCATTAGTTATTCCGATGCGGATTATGCCGGGTGCAAAGTGGATAGGAAGAGCACATCGGGTACTTGACAATTCTTGGTAGGTCCCTTGTTTCTTGGTCCTCCAAGAAGCAAAACTCTGTCGCCCTATCCACCGCCGAGGCGGAATACGTTTCGGCGGGGAGTTGTTGTGCTCAATTGCTTTGGATAAAACAAACCTTGCAAGACTATGGGCTAAATATGAGCAAAGTGTCCCTTCTATGTGACAATGAGAGTGCCATCAAAATTGCTAACAATCCCGTCCAACACTCTCACACAAAACACATAGATATCCGCCATCACTTTCTAAGATATCACTCCACCAAGGGCGACAGAAATTTTTCATGTGAGAACCGAAAAACAATTGGCGGATATTTTTACCAAGCCCTTAGATGAGAATAGGTTTTGTACCTTAAGGAGTGAGCTAAATATCTTGGATTCTCGAAATGTGGCTTGATATGTTGCATGCATGCATAGCACTTTCTGACAAATTGCTTATTCAATTCATGGATGACCACTAGTCACTCCTTTGCGCATAAACTGAATCTATGTGCTTTTGGATCTTCATTTTGTGTAAATGTTGGTTCTAGCACAATTTATATGGATTAACACATGCCCTTCCTAGGAAGGGTAACATGCATATGCATAATCCATCTCATGCTACTATATGTTAAATTGTAACTTGATTCGAATGTTTGTGATTTAGCTAGTTGTGTTCTTAATGGATCAATGTGTTTCAATCTTACTCATCCAAATCATCAAAATGTTTTTGGTCGAGTCATCCTTTCGAAAAACAAGTTTTAGAGTCTTCCTGGAATTTTCGAAAATTCCGGTCAGGGTGACCGGAAGTTCCAGAGATCTTACCAAACGGTTTTCCTCTCCGTCGGAAGTTTCGGTCAGCCCGACCGGAAGTTCCGAAAATCCCAGTTTCGGTTCTGTATCTTTGACGGAAGTTCCGGTGAAGGGGACCGAAACTTTCGAAGGGGTCCCCAAGTATAAATAGAGGGAGACTGTGGGGAGGGTAAAAGTTTTTCACTTATTACCTCCCCCCACGGTTAGAACCCTAGTTCTCTCCTCCCCACCAAAACTAGGGCTAGATCCAAGTTCTTTGGAGGATCTTTGCACTCCTCGTGGTGTGGAGAGGGATTCGAAGCCTCCAAGGGACGATCTCCTTCAAGTTCTTCACAAGTTCTTCGTCTCAAGGTATTTTCTTCGGTTTCTCTTTGGTTTTTTCTCAGATCTACATGCCTTTGGATTCCGCTTGGTAGAACCATACATCTGTGGTTATGTACTACTTTCCTAAGGTTTATTCACAATTTCCACGGTTGAATCATGCAAATCTTGGGTTTTGGGGTTCGGGTTCGGAAGTTTCGAATGGCTGACCGGAACTTCCGGTCACCGAAAGTTCCGATGGCTGCTTCGGAAGTTTCGAAGAGGATTCAACCCCGAGCACCATCCCATGCTTTGCATTTCTAGAGTACTCCAATCCTTATTTTCTTGTTATTGTTTGTCTGAAAGGATCATGGCTCTCATAAAGAAGTTTACCAGTAGACAAAAGGCAAAGAGGGTTCGCACTCCCACCTCCTCCTCAGAGAATGCCACTGACAGTGATTGGTCTCCCAGCGACCATGAGCATGTCCCTCAAACAGAGATGGTGAATCTTGGAGGAAGGTTGCTAAAGAGAAGGGCCACAGCCAAAGTGCTAGCAGGGCGCTTTGATCCAACCATGCAGGGTTTTCGTACTGGGGACGTGGTTGGTCCCCTGTACATTCACAGGCCAGTTGGCAACAGAGGCAGTGTGACCAACTGGAACAAGAAGGTGGAAGATCTTGTGAGGGCCAAATCACAGAGTGGGCCAGATACGACAAGGTCTACTTCAGATAGTCGCTTCTGGACCAAGTTTCAGCAGGACTTCTATGAGACAGTGATCATGGAAAAGCAGCACAAGACTGTCCCCATGCAGTGGATAGACTGGGATGGTCTGTGCCGGCTAGATGTTTCCATGGTCAATGAGATCATCAACATCTGTAGGCGTATGTACCTCTTAGAGATCATGAAACTTGAGCACGATTGGTGTGAGGAAATATTAGCTCAGTTCTATGCCACAGTGTACTTTGGAGGACCTGAGGGGAACACCATGTTTTGGATGACATAGGGAAGGTGGTACAATATCACCTACAATGACTTTGTGGTTCTCCTTGGTTTTGAGAAGTACCCGGTAAAAATCTACAACAAAGTACACAGCGAAGATGTTCTTAATGATAGCATGATGTCCCGCATGTACATCCCTGGAGGCAATCCAGACTTGGCGGCAGTAAAAGGACTCAAGCCTACCTTTGTCTATCTCAACAGGATGTTGAGGAAGACCATTACTCCCAAGGATGGTGGTGCTAGCCACATCAACTCCTACACTCGCAACATTCTTCGCAAGATGAGGCTCCGAGATCCCTTCAATGTGCTTAGGTTCATTTGGGATGAAATCTACAATACCCCTGTCTCTCACAGAAAGGTTCTAGGCTACTCTCCCTACATCATGCTTATGATTGAGATTGTCACAGGGACCATTTTTGTCAAGGAAGTCAAGCACACCAAGCTTGGTCTTCGCCTGGATCAGTCACTCTATGAGTCTGTAGGTGAGAGGGAGCAAGGAGGCACCACGCAGGCCGGTGGTTCTAGCTAGGCTGGTGGATCCCGATAGCGTGACATTCCTAGCTCTTCTCGGGGTCGCGCCAGAGCTTTAAGTCAGCAGAAGTTCTCCTCCCCAACCAAGTTCTTAAAGAAGATCTTTACTATTTGCTCCTCCAACCACAACATTCTTGTCAAGGAAAGGAATGCAAGGAAGAAGAATACTCAGAGGTTGAAAAAGATCTAAAAGCATCTCAACTTGCCACACTCTGACACTAGATCTGAAGGCCAAGTGAGTGAGCCAGAGATGTGGCAGTGGGAGTCTAAAGAGGAGTTTGATCCTGACACACATGCACCCCACAACTGAGTCTTCACCATGTTCCTTCACTTCTTCTCTTTTTGGTGTCTTGATGCCAAAGGGGGAGAAGTAATCTATCTTTCTAGCATCGAGTTGGTCGGAACATTTGAACTATTTGCATTGCATGACATTCATCGAACTATCTGTATCACATGTTTAATTTGCATTATCTGTGTGGTGGAACAATCGTTATTTTCTATTCGTTTAAGACTATGTGAGGAGATGTAATATTATTTGTGAGCTTGCTATTTCTATGCTTGCTTGCATTTCTGCTTATTAAAAGACGCAAGGTATAAGGGGGAGCTACTCTATGCGTATAATGCATATCTTAATGGGGAGCTCAATCTTTACCTTGTGTCAAAATTTCGTCAAATTTATTCAATTATTTCTTGTGAATCAAATGGTTGTCATCAATCACCAAAAAGGGGAGATTGAAAGTGCATCTAGGTCCCTAATTCGTTTTGGTGATTAATGACAATCAAATGATGAGTACTAATGATGTGTGTGAGAATGTGAAGGCATAAATAGTCCTCATGAAAAAGTTGTCGTTGCGCCGTCCACGAGAAAAGAGAAGAAAAATCGGTATATTCGTGTTGGCGTGTGTGTTTACTTTGAATTTGAGTCAACTAGGAATATCGTACTATAAAGAGTGGTGCGCAAATGAAATCTAGGAATGAATCCGGTGCTCGGAAATATTTTTGAAGTGCATATTTTACTATCTTTTAAAGTTGTGCTGGAATTTACGGAAGTTCCGAAGGTACTGTCGGAACTTCCGAAGGTGTCAGATTCGGTTCTGTTTGATTGACGGAAGTTCTGAAGGAGAACCTTCGGAAGTTCCTAAGGGGTCAAAATCGGTTCTGTAAGAACCACGGAAGTTCCGAAGAAGCCAGAATCGGTTCTGTAAGATTCACGAAAGTTCCGAAGGTCTTGACCGGAAGTTCCGTTGACTTGACTTTTCGCAGTTGACTTTAAATTTTCTAAGTGGTGGGGACTGTTATTTTGAACTGACCGGAAGTTCCGAAGGAGACCTTCGAAAGTTTCGAAGAGGGAATCTTTTGCCCCCAATGGGCAGAAATGGAGAGGGAGTATAAATACCCCCGATCCCTCAAGCTAGGGTTGTTGCTCCCATTGCTCATTCATATGCCCTTGGCTTGATTTCTTGAGATTCACTTTGAGCCTTGCTTTCTCACTTCCTCCTCTCCACGGATCTAAGTGATTTGGATTTTGTGTGTGTAAGAGTTGGTTGTTTTGAGTCGACTTGAGTGCTTGGTGTTGACTTCGTGAGAAATTTCTTGAGCACTAGATTCATCCCCAAGATCTCTTTGCTAGCTTGTTACTCTTGGTGGTTGAGGACACCTAGACGGCTAGGCGTCGTTCCTAGGGCCGCCAAAGTTCTTGTGGTGCGCCGGAAAAGGTTTGTGAAGATTGGGTCTCACCTCCGAAAGGGAAGAGACACCTCGAGTGAGGGGGAGTACACGAGTGCAATCCCAAGGAAAGGGTTGTGGAACTCAGCTCAAGCTTGAGCTCCTCAATGGAGAGTACAATCCTCTCAAGGATTGGAACTTCGGTAAAAAGTTTTCGTCTCTACTTGTGGTGATATTTCTCTAACTTGTATTTTTAGCTTTGCTTTTGGTTATCGCACGTACTCTAGTTGATGTTTGTGCCAAGCTTGAAGGTAGTTTACTTCTCTAAGGTTTGGTTGGCTAGATCTACTCATTTCTCATTCTAGATCTGGTGCTGTCGAAAGTTCCGAAGATCACCGGAACTTCCGATGGCCAGAAGTTCCGAAGCCCCTGACCGGAACTTCCAAAAGTTTTAGCTTCCGCTTTTTAGGTTTAATTTTTAAATCGCCTATTCATCCCCCCCCCCGGCTCTAGGCCTTGATATACTCTTTCACTTCATAGAGGTTAAAGTTCCTTCCAAGGTTACTCCAGGGGAGACAGACACAAAGGCTAAGTGTAAGTTTTGCCATTCATTGTATGCTTACAAGGCCGGGGGAGCTACTTCACATCTTGTGAGGCACATGAGCAAGTGCGCACCTTACTTGAACCAGTTGGCCAAGAAGATTGCTCAAGTAGTTCTCAACTTCATAGCGGAGAAAGGTGACTCAGATATCCCTCTCATTGTCACTCCTAGTGAGTATAACCATGAGGAAACTCGTAAACTTATAGCTAAGATGATTATTGTTCATGAGTATCCATTTAGAATGGTAGAGCATACTTGGTTGAATGTTGTGATAAGATATTTGAACCCTTCATATCAGTTTATTGGTAGAAAGACCATAAGAAGTGAATGCTTGAAGGTTTTTCATTCTGAGAAAGAAAACCTCATGAAGAGTCTTAGGAGTGTGGGAGTGATTAGCTTAACATGTGATTTATGGACATCAAATCAAAACCTTTGCTACATGGCCTTGGTTGCCCATTACATAGATAAAAATTGGACAATGCAATGTCGAGTGCTGAACTTTGCAGAGTTGGATCCTCCACATACTGGGAATGTGATAGGCCAGGCCATATTTGATTGTCTAGCTGAATGGAAAATTGAAGACAAGGTTATATCAATTACTCTTGACAATGCTTCTAACAATGATGTAGCTATCCGGGGTTTAAAAGCTAAGCTAGCAGCTAGACGATCAAGTTGTTACAATGCTAAATACTTCCATGTTCGTTGTTGTGCTCACATTATTAATTTAATTGTGAATGATGGCTTAGCACCCTTGGCATCTTTGACAAAGAAGATAAGGTCAACTGTCAAGTACATCAAGAAATCTCCATCTCGTATACACAAGTTTGCAGAAATTGCAGAAATCTAGCAATGGAATTGGGAGAGGGGCTGAAACTTGATGTGTCCACAAGATGGAGTTCAACTTATCACATGTTGAAAACTTGCATTGCATATCGGCAAGCACTAGATTCATATGCAGAAACAGATTTAAATTATGAGTGGAAGCCAAGCCTAGAAGAGTGGGATTTGTATGCATCAATTGAGCCAATACTTGGGTCTTTGGCTGAGGTTACTACTGCATTTTAAGGTTCAACCTATCCCACTGCAAATATTTTTTATCCTCATATTGTCAATGTCAAAATTGCTTTGAAAGATGCTTCTGCTTCAGAAGACACTAATTTGAAGAATATGGGGACAACAATGTTGGATAAATTTGAGAAGTATTGGAATGTGAAAAACAATGCAATGGTGCTTGCTACTGTTCTAGACCCAATGTACAAGTTAAGATTCATTGAATGGTGTTTTAAGAAGATTTATCCAACTCAGTTTGAAGAGGAGTTAGCTGAAGTTTGAACTGAATTGGATACACTTTATGATAAGTTTGAGAAGGAGTATAGGGAGAAGATGGCAACTAGCAAAGGTAAGAGTACTAGAGCTTCATCATCAATTTCAACTTCTGACACAAACAAGTCTCTTCCCTCTGTTTCAAGCAATTTTCAGTCCTTTTTGCAATCTTCTTGCAAAGATGCATCAAAGTCAGAATTGCTTATCTATCTTGATGAACGAAATGAGGACTTAGCAAACAAATCCTTTGATCTACTTGTGTGGTGGAAGTTGAATACTCATAGATACCTAGTGGTATCAAAGATGGCTATGAACTTTTTGACTATACCAGCCAGCTCAGTGTCTTCAGAATCTACTTTTAGTAATGGGGGAAGAGTTCTAAGTGATTATCGTAGTTCTCTACGCCCAACAATGGTTGAGGCGTTGATATGTGCTTCTAGCTGTATTAGAGGTGCTCCAATGATAACGGTACTCACTGCTATGCCATTCATAATTGATGCATTTTCTCTCTTCTTGACACATGAGTAGCTCAATGCACTTATGATTTTCTGAATTTTAGGCAACAGAAGAAGAAGATGATGTTGAGTGTATTTCATTTCCTAGAAGTGAAGTGCAACATAACTAGTAACTAACTTAGTAAGTGGAGTACTTTACTTTTCTTTCTAGGCTTCTAGCTTATATACTTCAATTATTCATTTTTGTACTATTTATTTACTGTCATTTGCTCACTTGTGATGACATGATGATTTATCATTTATGTAGGCAAATGGATGGGCAGGATGGCTCATGGGCATATGACTGCAACATGTTGCTATGGAGAAAGTCTTAGGAGATGTGGAGATTTCCTTTTAATATTTTGTGAAATAATAATTACGTGTTCTGTAATTAGTTTGTGAACTTGAGAATGGAGACTTTGGACTTCTCAAATGTGGTCTAAGTTATGTACTCTCTAAACTTCTATTTTGGTGTGGTCATGACTATTCAGATTATGTGTCATGTTTGGACATGTTTGGACAATTGGATTTTGGACATATCCTGTCACGCCCAGAAATTCCTCACATGAATTCCTGAACTTAATTGTGTATTAATTCCCTGTCCAGGACCAGCCAGGGTACACAAAAAGACAATGTTGATTACATAACCATCGTTCTTAGAAACAACTGAAAATTACACTTATTCTAGCGGAAATGCAGCGGAAAGAAAAACAAAGGGGTAGACTAGCTCCAGCGGGTACGGCTCCAGTCCACAGGCAACACTTCGACGGCGGAACAACTCACTCCTGAGAGGCACCTCCATCGGACTCTGCTTCTAGCTCTGGGTTGGGAAAGTTAAGCAAGGCTGAGTACAAACCACCGTACTCAACAAGTAACACGGACAAGGGGAAACAAATAAATGATGCATAGGGATTAACAAGGACGGGCTAGGGTTAGTTGCGACAAAGCAGCAGTTTAAATAAATAACAGAGATTAAAAGAATAAAGGTAATTTAAATACAGTAAAGCGTAAATAGGTAAACAGTTGTAAAATACCACAACACTGTCCAACGTTACACCACGTTGCAACAGGCCCAACCACTACTCAACGTTACACCACGTTGCAGTAGTCCCAAGTGATACCAGATTTTACTCAAGTTATTAGGGTTCACTAATCACAGTGAAGCTGGGAGTTCGCCCGTAACCGTGGGCACGGCTATTCGAATAGTTTATACTCTGATCAGAGGTGTACTACTGTACCCACAAGACACGACTCCACTACACTTGAACGTGCGCCGACATACCACCGCGGCATACCGGAAAGGAGACCGTAATAGGACCCGTTACACAACCCTCCCTATTTAATCATACCACACTTCAGGTTTCACCCCCTCCTTTACACCAAGTCGGGCAGTCCCCTCTTGTGCCTTGGTAGATCCGGAAGCAGGAGAAGCTTTCGTTACACCACGATTGCCCGTCCATACTCCATCACGCCTACCCTTGCCTGGGTACGTCAAATAGTTCGAAGTCATGCTCCAAATCCCACCTTACCCATTTCGGCATGTGGTTAGCACTTAACTACTTCCAGGGTTTCCCGTGAACCGGTCCTTAATCGCCATGGGTGCGACTCTCAAAACCATGCACCCATAGCCCACCATTATCAATATTTTAGTTGACATTAACCCGAACCGGGTAGTGAATCAATATCTCAGCTAAACAGAACTAAGCATAATTATATGAGATCCCATGAGCTATTTGTTCTAAGCATGGCTAAGCATTAACCTAGGCCTGACTCTAATCAAGTTACCCCTGGTCCAGCAATGAATAAAGTTGGATAAACAACGGCATAATAATAAGGTTTACCCGAGAATAGCATAAAGTAAGTATTTTAATTAAACAATGCATATTTGAAATCAAAAAGCGGGGAATTTGCAATAATGGGTTCAATATGTTTAAGGATGAGTGTCACTTGCCTTGCTCTGGCCCTTGGGGAACTTCGGCGACGATCTCGAAGTAAACCGGCTCTTCGGCGGGGTCCGAATCTAAGCGACAAAGCACAAAAATAAATAAAACAGGCACAAACTCTACTGAAACAGCAAAAGAAACTATTTTTAATGGATTCTTGATAACTTTATGAATTTAATGAAATTTGAATGGACCTAAACAGAGACTAGATGAATTACTTATGAATTTTAGAAGTTTTCTGGGTTTTTTAACTAAACAGAAAAGTCCTAAATCAATTATTGCGCAATTAATGGGGCTGCTGACGTCAGCGAGGAGAGAGGAAGCTGACGGCTGACAGGTGGGGACCACCTGTCGGTGAGAGAGAGAGAGAATGGGCGGCTGACACGCGGGCCCGGGGAGGAGAGAGAGGAGGCGGGCGCGGGGAGCGACTGACGAGTGGGACCCACTCGTCAGCGAGAGGGAACAGAGAGCTGGGGACCGAACGCGCGGCTCGGCGGACGGCGGCGACCGGCGGGAGCGGCGGGCGACGCGGCGGCGGCGGCGCAAGGCGACGGCGACGCGACGGCGACGCGACGGCGACGGCGCGACGGCGACAACCAGCGAGCGGCGACGGCGCGACGGCGACGACAGCCGGGGCGGCGACGCACGGGCGCAACCCGGCAGAACAGCGGCGACGGCGACTGGCGAGCGGCGGCAGCGCGGCACGCGCGGGCGCAAGAGACGGCGGCCAGACGTCGGCGACGCGGAGGCGACGACGACCACGGTGGCCGACGGGAGTGGCGGGCTTCGGCCTCGTCCGGCGACGGCACGCGACTCGGCGGCGGTCGGCCGGAAAGGGGGAGAAGGAGGGGAGGTGGGTGCAGAGGCTCACCGGCGGCGGCGAGGGCACGGACGGGTCGGCGAGACCGAGGCGAAGGTGGCGACGCGGGCGGGTGCGGGAGATCGGCGGTGGCGGTGGAGATCGATCGGCGGCAGCGACGGGCGAGACGCGGCGGCGGCCGGGCGACGAGGGAACGCGCGGCGCCGAGGAGGCTCCCTGGTGACGGCGAGGGCGGCAACAAGTCGGCGACAGAGGGACGGAGGTGGTGACGCACCAAAGCGGCGACGACCGGCGACGGGCGACGAGATTGCGCGGCGGCGGCGAGAGGCAGCAGCGCGGCGACGACACGAGCGACGGCGGAAAGTGGGCGACGGCGCGGCGGCGGAAGGGATTTATAGGGTGGCGGCACCGGCTAGGGCGGGCGGAGGTTGGAGACCGAGTCGGCGACGACGTGGTCTCGGCGGCGGCGGATGCGGCGGCGGCGGTTGCGGCCCGGCGGCGACTCGGACTCGGCCGGCGCGGGCGCGGGCGCAGGCGGCCGAAACGGTCACTGACAGGTGGGCCCCACCTGTCAGTGGCGCGCGGGAGAGGAGGGAGGCGGCGCGGACTCTCGGCGCGGCGTCGCGCGAGCTGGGCCGAAGCCGCGGCCCAGGCGGGGCGCGCGCTGGCGGGCGGAGGGAGGCCGGCTCGGCTGGGCCGGCCGAGGAGGAGGATGGGCCGGCTCGGCTGGGCCGGCCCGGGAAGGAAAAGAAAAAGAAAAAGGAAAAAGAGAGAGGGAGGAAAATTGGACTTCGGCCCAATTTGAGAAGGAAGGGAAAAAGAAAGGAAAAAGGAGGGAAAAAGGAAAACCCCACTTTTGCCGAGTTTTAAATTAATTTGTTTGGCCGAATTTTATACTTCTGCAATTTGAATTTAAATCCTGTTAGTCGATTTGCGAGCCTCGATTTAATTGAATTAATTCCTTTTAGAGGGATTTTTCCTGAGTTAATTAAGCCAATTGTTATTTACGAATTCCTTTTTACGATTTAGGCTTAGGACGAAACTCCGGGTGTGACATGTCCTGAATGAAGTATGGAGATTATGGATTTGTGATGGACTGGTTGTGAACTGTGGTTTTTTTTTGTCAAGTTATCAATTTATGATCTTATGAAATGTTAGAAATTATAAGATGTTGCTGTCCGTTATTGACCGTACATGTTAATGTTGGCTTGCTACTGATTATTTGATGCGTACATGACCCGTATTAGTTTGATCATAGTGCATACTTGCTGTTAACTTGCTGAAAATTGTTTGCTCTATTGTTGAAGTATTCATTTCGTACTAGCAGACCAAGCCAGCTCAAGCTGGCTCGAGCTTTCAAACGAACCGAGCCGAGCTGGCTTTTTTGCTTGTTTCCACAACCGAGCCGAACCAGCCGAGCCGAGCCTCCTCGTGACCGATCTTTCACGAGCCGGCTCGGCTCGTTTCCAGCCTTAATTACATTCGTGCATGGAGGGAGTTTCAACCATAAAAGATGATTCTTTTTTTCACAATACCTTCAAAATTGGTAAGCCAGTCATTGCTACGGATAAAAGTGATGTGATCCTATCTACACCACATAGTACTTGAACATATTAAACAGATAATGGGTAAAACTAAAATATTTTAAATGCCGAGATGAAAATCTTTCGCTAGACTTCTACTGTATATCTAGCCTTACAAAAGACTTGTGGCTAATGACTCGTGACTCATGGAACCGTTAGGATTGTCTCCCTTTAGTTGAATGATCCAGATCACCTCAACCTTCCTCTCCCACCATCGATCTCATATCTTCCATTCAAATCCCACGAAACGTACAATTTCCTTTAATTGCTAAAACTAAATAAGTAAAAAAAGAGTTAAATAAGGTAGATGATCGATAAAATAAGGAATATATATTCACATTTAATAGAAATTTCCTTTTATGTCTAAAAATAAATGATTGGTATATTCACATGTAATATATACATGTTTTTCCTACAGTATACGTGATGGATATGCATGTGTATCAACATATGACATACCAATGAGCACCACTCCCTCCTGCGCCAGAGCATCACTGGGTGATTCCACTGCAGCGCCGTAGAAACATCAGGAAGCTCAACTGCCGATTTTCCATCACCAAAGCTCACCTACCACCTGATGCGATAACTAGCAGCCTTACAACCAGATCAGAATATCAGATCAAACCAACAAATTATGATCTAACCGATATGACTATACCATGGTGATGAGAACAAACTCACATGCAGAAGGTCGGACCTAACCGATGCATCGTAGGTAGCCAAGAGTCCGCTCTAATGAAAAACTACTTCTAAGGGTGTTGGTGTGCCAAGATTGAATTGATCTATGAGATGATTTACATAGACTCTGCGGGCACATATTTATACCTCTGGTCCTAAGAGTCTAATTTAGACACTAGATAAAACTTTACTAACAAAAGTAAAGGAAAATAACTACTGCCTAATTACAAGAAAATATTTTAGGAAAGTATAAAAATTGTCTTGCCGCAGCTTCTCAATTCATTTTTGAATTCATCATTTCCATATATCGATGGGCTTCTTTCCTTAACAAAATCTACTAGAAAGTTGTAGCAAATTTTGGTGGTAACACAAGGATGGATTCTTCTCTCCTTACACAAATTTTGTTTATATTAGAGACTTTCAAAATTAGATATTATCTTACCAATAGAGTTTTCGTATGTTAGAAATTACTTTCTACTTAAAAACAGGGCAAACACTTTCTATATATTAGACACTTTATGTAAAGATAAATATATAAACTTTCTATAATGTGCATTATATATCTTGAGAATTAAAGTTCAATCATACCATCAGCGCGACTAGTGCAGTAGCACAAGATGACATGGAAGACCATTAAAACACAAACAATGAAGCCAATGAGAATGAAGTTCGTATCCATCACCACGCTGTAGTTACGCTCGTTGCCATATCAATCAAGGGTCTAGAGTCTAGACCACTATTGCCGGACATCTAAATGGTCAAATCATTAACAATAGGAATATATATTTGGGCTTATAGGATATGTTATGTTGGCATTTTATATGAAGTAAGTAAATTCAATGATCTACACTGTAGAATATGTTTGTTATTCAATGAAATATATGTGTACCTCCTGAAAATAAAGAAGTGAAACAACGCGCGGAAAATTAAAAACTATGTGATATATTTGTTGAACTAAAAAGAACTTGTATGGTAAATATTTGCTAGGTACTGTAGGATCAATTAATATTTGATGAATATTTTTCTTATGTAATATAAGGAGACAAAATGAAATTTATTTATAAACTCATCAACAATTTAAATATTGAATTCCATGAGTTATTTGAGAGGTGAACAGTTGTTTATTCATTTGATATATATAAATGTTGATAATTTCTCATTTATTATAAGGAGATGAAAAATTATTTGGGTGTAATTATGGTCGTATAAAGTAGCTTTCATCAGATTGGGCTTACGGAGTTTAAACTTATTGCTAATTAATTAAATTTTCATTTCAGTGTAAACTTGATCTTATATTGTTTCTAAAATTAGTATATCAATTTCTTGTTGCAATGTTTTTAAAATTACTATATAAATTTGGTTAGAGAGTTCTAAAATTACCATCAAAACTTGAAAACGTAACTGCGTTATATGCCAACCTATAATTAATTAGTTAGGCAAAGCTACCATTGTCATGCTAATTAATTATTTAGATAATTATATTAACAAATGCTTGACAGACAAATGAACTTGACAGTTTTATTTATATGATTGCATTTGAAAGAATCTAGGATATCTCATTTTTGTTACTTAATTGAGCGGTTGCACGGGTATAGTAAGGCTGCGTTCGTGGCACGGAAAACATAGTAATATTAGTATATGATTAATTAATTGTTAAAAAATTATAAAATAGATTAATATGATTTTTTAAAACAACTTCCCTATAAAAAGTTTTTTTTAGCAGTTTGGGAAGCAAGTGTGCGCGTAAAAATTTAGGAGGTAAGTTAACTTGCTTGAGGAGGTAAGTTAACTTGCTCGAACGAACGCGGCCTAAGAGTAACGCAAGAACCTTAAAAGTGCAAAATAGAGGTGAAGTTAAGAAGTTCATATTCTGAAGCGAAATAGCTTATCAAGGCAAGCATAACCACTAATTAATATTGTTCAGTAGAAAGAGTTCCAAACAGCTAGCTAATTAATCGCATGATCCAAATCTTTGCTGGATTAATTAAGGGCAGAAGGTGATGTGGTAGCTGGCGCCGGAGCTGCAGGTGAAGGTGCTGCTCTGGTCGTCGTACGCGTAGCTGTACGCCTGCGGGCACTGCTGCTTGAAGAACCTCGAGTAGTCGCTCGGCCCGCACCTGTCCGGCGTCGCGTACGCCCCGCGGCAGCATAGGTCGTCCCGGTCGAACGCCAGGCAGCCGCTCTTGCACCCCACCACCGCGACGCCCGCGGCGTCCCTCGCCGCCAGCTCCGGCGGGCACGACGCGTCGATGTCGGCCGCGCACGCCGCCGTGCCGCACCCGGCGCCGGGCACCCCCCCGGGCACGTCGAACGGCGCGACCTGCACGGGCACGTTGAACCCGTCCACGTTGCTGATGTCGTAGTAGTCCGTGGCGCCGCCGGTGCCACCGCGGAGCGTGAACTCCGAGAGCGTCGACGGCGGCCCGTTGCCGCTGCCGTTGCACTCGACGGCGCCCGTGCCGCAGTCGCCGGACTCGCAGGAGAAGCGGCCCGCGGAGTCGGTGGAGCAGAGACGACGCGCCCAGACGTTGCCCGACCAGTTGTCCGGGACGCCGGCGTAGTCCGCTGTCGCGCCCGGCTGCAGCTCGAACCCGGTGGTCGGGAACGGCGGCCGGCCACTGCCCGTCAGCACGCCGGGGTAGATCACGTCACGGCAGTTGCTGGTGAACATGAACCTTGCTGACATGGCACCTGAAGACGCACGCAGTGCACCAGGGATTAGTGACACGGTTGATCAGCGTAAAGGTACGTTATAGTTTTCTCATGAGTTAAAAATTATAACTTTAACTTAATTTATGGAAAAACCATTAACATTTGCAGTATCAAAATAAGTTCTGATCAATATTGTAGATGCCATGTATTTTTAGCAAGTACAGAATGTTTAACTGGCAGGTTAAAAATGAAGTATCTTGTTGACGGACGGAATATATACTCCTTCCATTCCATATTAAAAGATTTTATAAGTTTGACTAGATTTATATATATATATATATATATAGATTCACTGGCATATATAAATATATCTAAACGATATCAGAAAGTCGTAACGTGGAACAGAATAAATAGCTAGTAAACCGATAACTAAATAGGTTAACAGAGTACAAAATTTTACAAAGACAAGATCCTTTTCTAGTGACATCGTCGAATTCGATGTTAAATTATGTTTGTCAGGAGTCTAATATTTTGCTTTAACAGATTTATTTATTATTGAAGTAATTGAATAATCCATGGCCTGCTCATCTTATATATACACTGGCTGTAATAGGCTGTATCTTGCGCATCACCAGAGATAACCGATGCTATTTTGTATGGGACACCTGGCATATAACATGTTATATAATGAGTGACATCATCTAATGGTTATCTAGTGGTTTTATTACGGAGATACTATATTTTTTCTCTTTGATTTGTATTGGCGTATATGAGAAAAAAAGAAGATGAAATCTATTTTTTTTCGCACCGTTGGGCCTAAGTTCTTGTGACCTAGCTAATTAACCAAAATAAAGAAAATAAAAACACCTCACATCCCATAATTTCTACTCAGGAATAACAATAATGTGTTTTTATTTACTTTCTATATATGACAGATCTTCATTGGCGAGAGATTGGAAAAAGCCACAACAGTACGTGTAAAAAAACAATAAACTAAGTTATTTATAGATCCTCAGTCTGCAAGGAGAGGCCTCTTTGGTTCCTCCTAAGCTAATTTCAAAAGACAAGTACCAATGATCTTAATTAAATCAACTACTCCCTAGAAATCAACCCCTTGTAGAGTTGCAATACCCTGATTAACTTTATTATCCGATTCAAAATCAGTTAATCCTATATATTTGCAAGATCTACCTTACATGAAAATCATAGACTGTTTCTTCAACCGAAAAAAAAAAAGTCCACCTTGCAATCAGAAAAACATATCAAACACTACAAATCATTAAAATTTTTGAACCAAAAAAAATCTCATCTCGCAACACAAAAAAAAACATATAACACGCATTAAAGTCAGCAATATGCAGATGAAAATTGTTAAGAGGGGCTGTTTAGTTACCTGGAGAAAGAACCGAGGCGGCCAAGAGGAGGAGAAGAACAGCCGGCGAGCCTCCTCCCATTGCAACCATGGAGATGGGCACCAAAAGAAATTGGTATTGGACTCGGTTCGATTTCTTTTTTCTGTGCCGCGATAGGGGGACACCGGCTATGTCTTGCATATGTGTATTTTATAGGGAGGAATGCCAAGATTGATCTTATCAGGTAATGCAAGAAATGGAAGGATCTCTTAGATCGAACAGATCGATCACACGTTTTAGGTAATCCAACGTCTACGATGGAAAGATATGGTAATTTCAATTATGATTCTGCACCAAATCCAACTGGACTTGGGGACAGATCGATCGCAGTCTTGGCAAGGGTTAAACACGGCATGATTAATGCTCGACAAATAATCTCTCTTACTGTGAAAAGGCATATTTTTGTGGCACCTATATAAGCTTAGTTTCCACGTGGTACGAAGGTTGAAATATTTTTTTTCCTTGTACAATTCTGCCACACCATTTATTTTTCTTTTCCAAAACAGGAGGGAGATTTGGGCACGTTGCATCCAGCTCATTCGACAGTTGTATTTAGGAGATAAGATCACGCGTATCAGCGAGTAGCCGACTACAGCACACGAGAGGTTCCAGCCAAAAAATCGTACGCTGCGGCACCGTTTACACCAGGGCAGTGAGGCCAGTTCGCCGTTCTGATCTCCAACGGTGAGGACGTTGTGGTTGTGCCGCACTAATTAATGGACCCTTAATTAACTTATACGAGATGGTGTAACTTATGTGAGAAGGGAGAAAATTCGGACCCTTCATTAATCGTTCAAATGCCAAAAGTAGGGTGAAGCGGCTTCACGAGAGAGGAGAAAAAATTATACCGTAGATTAATTAATCAAACAATCCATGCCATGTGACTTAATGATAAAAGATAGAAATATCGACTACACCACGGAACAAGTGTGTGTGTATATATATTGACGGTGATATCTGGCTAATACGATTGCTAGGTATAGGACTATGCCCAAGTATACCCAAGATTACACAAGAAGTGCACAAGAATTTTTATAAAGTTTTGGGTCTACTAATGATGAGTAATAACTCTACTCATGTTTATATATATTCGGAAAGGACCACATAGATTGCAAGTTAGGAGCAATCTGCTCTCCTAGTCTTGTCAACTATAGAGGAACAACATAACATGCGAGATTAAAGTCGATAACTAGTAGCGAGACGACTCCTCACATCTTTCACTCAACAGGGTATGTGTTTGTCTAGCTATCTTTGTCTCTCTTCCTACTCTAGGGCATATTGTATTTATCACCTTAGTTACCCCTTGTCTAAGTAGAATTCAAAAGATATGGATAATATCCAAGTAGTCATATAGGAGCCGAGTAGGACTTTGTATTTTTTAACTTATCTAAAACCGCTTTCTTATCTAGTTCGGATTGTATCCGTATGTTTGTGCCTTCTTTTTTTATGACTTGGTACGTAGTACTCTTGTCAACAATAAGTACATGTCTTTGGGATATCTTCGATCTGTGTACACAGCAGGCCCCCAAACTTGCTAGAATAGGCTAATGTTGGTTGCACTCATCCGACTAGGACACACCACCAACATCATTGATTCTTTCATTCGAGAAAGTTGCCCTTATGGCTAGCTCTATTGTTCCAATAGAGCTTAAAACTTTGCCCATCATAAAATTTTGACAGGGTACATACTTATTTTGTCTATTCAACATTTCATCTGAAATACTCAAATAAACACATTATCAAAGTCCCTGAGCAAGATGGGTAACTTAATATAGGTATTTAAATAAAAGCAAGTAAATTAAAATTATAAAACACCTAATAAGTATTTGCATACTTAGATTTAATGTCCATACTTAATTATAAACTTAAATCTAGTTCCAACCAGTGTTAGGTTGTCTCCCATATATGTCTCATTATGAGAACAAACGCTTTGAGTACTCCCGACCGAACAGTTGTCAGCCCTCGATTTCAAGAACTAGGAACCTGGTGTGTAAACCAGTAGTTGGTACACACATAAATAGCCATATCTCGAAAGAAACAAAACTAAATGTGGTCATATACCTTCAATAGGGCCAATAGAGCCATAGTCTATGAGATGAACAACACTGGAAACCGAATAGTAGTAGGCCTAAGCGACATGCCCATCGGCAATCAACTAGGGTCACGACCTAGTTTATCGATCAATCCAATCATCCTGCCAAGTATGCAAGCATACTACTAAGGGTTTCCTCTTTCTTCTTGAGAGAATTGTTTGATATAAGCAAGAGTGACTACTACCCATTGTACTCAGCAAGCTGCCACCGCTGAGAAATATGCATAGATTAAAAAAAAAAGGAAGGTTGTAGGTTTATTTGCGTAAAGCCAAAGTTGCAATGGTATAATAGTAGTTTCTAAATTGCATTTCATAAACTGATTATCTAGCGATCTTGTGTTACGGGTTAGAGCCTCTTACTTGAGAGGAAACCAATTCAAAAACTCATAAACGCATATCCTCGTGCGGTCCTTTGGTATCTGAGTACTATTGCCATTTTATACGATAACAGATAAATCCACAAGTGCATGAAATACCGTTAGTACCATTTCACCCATCAGAAGAGTATATATTTATTTAGGGTTAATTAGATCCATACCATTATAAATTTGCTAGTTTTAAAAAATACCATTATAATTCACCTAATAGAAAATATGTCATTACAATTCTTACTCTTTCACATACATGCCATCTTATACGTCTTGAAGGAGGTTAGACCCACATGCAGACTGATGTATTTTCGTATTGCACAAAATGCCCCTGGTTTATCTCTTCCCTTGTACGGGAGGAATGATGTCCTGCGGCCGCCTGTGGTGGCGCCACCACTGCCACCTCCTCGCCCAATGAGCCACAGCCGTCACAAGAGGACCGACCTGGCTGCTTTCCGCCTTGGCATCGCCTCTCCACCCAAACCTGATCCTAAAATCTTCATCCCCAGTGAGTGCACCATCGAGGTGAACGACATCCTCATCGTGAAGGACTCCTAGACCATCTGCGACCTCGTCTACTCCCTCTTCATCTCCAAGGAGGTGGACAAGATGGAGCTGCTCTACTCCAAGTTCGTCTCCCTCATCTGCTCCAACCCCATCATCAAGATCCTGCTCCCCATGTCCCCCAAGGGCGAGATCTGTGACATCAACGACGTCTGTGTCGATGACACCGAGCACAAGCTCTCCTGCCTCACCACCAAGGAAGGCAAGCACACCATCTAGCACGAGAAGGTAAAGATTGAGACCCAACCCTTCTCAGGCCGCTCCGAGAGTGGCCGATAGGTTGACCGCTCCTCGACCTCGATGAAGCCATGGAGGGAGACGTAGCGGACGGCAAAGTTCATGGCACGCCACAACGGGTCGACAAGCAAGATCTCTACACAGTGGTACACAGTGGTAAAGTGTCGCGCCAGAAGGGAATGAGGCCACCGAGGGGAGGCGACAAATGACAAAAGGAGCAGCGAGGAGCACACTGTGATGGACCGCGCAGCCTGGAGCCACCCCGTCTCTAGGTCGAGTCATCGGTCGAGGGTGTGGACGTTAGCAAGGAGGGGTGGCCGCCCTCGTCACCGTGCCCCGGTCGCTGTGCCAGCTGACCATCCTCGTTGTCGTTGCGTCACCTACCCGCCGCTAACTCCACTCGGTCGCCGCCATCAACTCCGTCCGTCGCCGTGCCAGCCACCCGCCGTTGTCGACTCCACTCATCACCGCGCTCCTCCCGCCACCCGTCGCCTTAAGGGTCGAGGACAGGGGTGGCTTCAGACTGCCATTAGATGCGGCGGCAGGGAGTTGTGCGTGTCTGCACAGGACGCCTCCCAAGCCACGTGGCCTCTCGCGCATAGGGCGAAAGGCCGGAGATTGAGCGGCCAGACCTTTGGTGTGGGAAGGTGGCTGTCTCTTTGATCCCAAGCCCGATCCCTCTCGAGGCACAACACATGGTCCAAGGATGGCTTCCTTCCCTTTACACGGTATATACCTCTAGACCCATATTACCAACAAATAGCATGAATCTGATTAACCCATTTATTATTTATTTATCCCAAAGGAATGCGGTAATTGAAGATATCATTATTTAATAGATAAATGTAAGCATAGCTAAAAAGTTCTACAACAGAAATTAGAGTATGCTTTTTTGGTATCAACAAGACGCTCTTAAAATGAGCCGATAGCAGGTCTTCATTACATTTGGGATGCATGTGTTGATTAAGAACGCCATCTGCATTGGGTCTTGAGCTACACACATCTTTAATGCACAAGTAGGTAAAACGACTCGGAGCTATTGCATACAAGCAGAAATCACTCGGTGGTAATCTGTTAACTGTGGCATCTGGCAGCTATCAAGACCATATTTGGATAGCCATATTAGACTCTATCATTAGTTGTCCTTCGTCTAAGCATAGAGACCTATTATTTGCACCTATTCAGCATTCCTAGCAATTTTATCTTTGGATATAGTCTCATTTGGCTCGTATGTTTAGTTTTCCATCTAAGCATAGAGTTAGGGATTATACCTAATAGATGCATCGATGCGCCTAGAGAGTTTTTCTTAACAAGGGTTGAGACCCCCATTTCCATTAACAGAAATGGAAGTATCCATTACAAGGGCAACCTGATAACCTGGAATTGAAAGACACTACACTAAACATCACTTTCTTTCGGCATCACTACTAGACAGCTGGAAACTAGAACAAATAGAAGTGCAAACATATTGGATAATATCCAATCTAATCCGCTCGGAATTCGTCCGAAGTGAGTATTAAGTGTTTTTAGATATCTTGCGGATACTGATTCCGATGCAATATGAGTAATATCCGATGGATTTTGTGGCATGTTATCATACAACGAGGTGTATTATATGGCTTAAAAACTTCATCCCAGGATTACAAGTGGTTGAGAGAATTCAAAAGGCAAAAGGCACTAACAATATACTGCGATAATGAAATGGTGGTATTATATACGAGTAACAATAAGTCAAGTGAAATTACTAGATATAAAATATCATGTTGTAAAAGATAAAAGTATACGATAAGACAATTAAAGTAGAATACATAAGCACTAAATCTATACTCATAGATATGTTAACCAAAGGCTTACCTCCCTAACTTATTTAAGGAACATGTTGCCACCATGAGATTAATAAACTTCGACTAAAGATCCTAAAAATAAGGGAGTAAAAATATTTAATCAACACCCACTAAATTAACTTTGCGTTTATTTATGTTATACAATGAACTATAGGTCTTGTTATGTCAGTGATGTCTAAAGTTGTTGTGAAAACACATTACCTTGAATAGTTGTTTTGCTTAAATAGACTATCAATTAGCATCAGAAGGAAGGGAATAATAATGGTGGGTTTTATCGGCTTATGACGATAAGTTGCAAAAGAGATAAAACCACCATTATCCTCCTCAACAAGTGTAGCAAACATTGTTTGTGCCTTTTGAATTCTCTTAACCAGTGGAAACAAACCAGAATCGTACCTCTAGGATAACCCCAGGACCCACCATCATGTAAATAAAAAGGAGGAACAGGCATTCAGGCAACAGGACTCTCATTGTGTTAGTGACCATCTAAAACCCTAAACACTCGCCTGATTTATCTAGTGCCACAAGGGCTTCATGACTCGGTTTCCATCCAATGTAATCAGCATCCCGAAGGGCGATGACATCAAGCAAAGCACCCGCGACCACAAGGTGATCAAGCCGTTACCGTTATTACTTATAAACCGCGATAATCAAAAGAAGAAAACAAAGGCTTCGGAGGTGATCTTTTGGCTGGCTTATTCAGTGAAAAAGCGAAACTGCATATTTACAAATAAAAAATAATTTATAAATAAAACTTTCATATGCGTGTTCCTAGTGGTCTAAAGCCAAGGCTGAAAAATAAAATACGATGAAAAAAACCCAAAATCTACTCCAAATTTAAGGTTAACAATTCAATTTTTGACTTCTAAGCATAAGTAGAAATGAAAAAGATGGGGCTGTTCATCCGCAAGCCAGTAATCAGATCTTCTGCATAAACAAAAGAGGTGATCACGTTATAAGCTAAGACTTGATTACTGTAATTTAGGTCCAACGTCAGCAAGCTCTGTCTACTTATTATTTTCAAATTCAGGTCTACTCATGGAAGAGTTGGAAGTTAGACTATGGCGTGTTGTCTTGTGATCAAGCAGAAAGCAATGATATATCGTGCAAGAATACATTTCTTTGCATGAAGTGTGCAATAATATTGTAGAATCCATGTCACCTTTCTTGTTTATGAGGAATAGGTTACTCAGTGATTCATTTCGTGTTCCTGACTCCTGGGGGAGGGAACATAATTCAATCAGCACCACTACAAACTTCATACACAATTATAAAAAGAATGGGAAATGGGAATGATTAGCTCTTAGACGTGGATGCGTCCAATTGTTAATTGACTAATGACAATGTGACTCTTTTACACAAAACCAGTCACCACACAAATAGAAGACATGAATTCAACCACTAAATATATCACTTTACTGAAGCATTAGATAATCCAGAAGGGCAGCAAGCATGAAATCCACAATAATATGGCAGAAAGAATTGTCATCGAAGAATGCAGTGCATATGAAACAGCAGAAGGGCAGAAAATGTGATAAAGTGTAGGCACTTGGACAGAACAGCTTCTCTGGAGCAGCATAGTGTATGCCAGGCAAATGATTGTTCTAAAACCTGCAACTAAACAGTTGAATGAGGTTGCCTACTAGAGAACAACTATGAAAGGCTTCGCCAAAAAGAGGAAGAAATGTTACCCTAAGCCTACAGCCTGCCTATACAGGCCTGAATTGGATACGGAGCAGGCAAAATCTCAATGCAAAAAATCAATCAAAAACAGAAAAAAAACAGAATAAAATAGTAATACATATTGATAAATGAATCGAGCACTAACATTAAGGAATCACCTTGAAAAGACAAGGTGGTGAGCTGGTGGACAAGCAGTTAATTGCCATAAGACTGGACAATCACAATAAGTTAGCACACCGGGCCACGTTCGGTAGTACGAGGGGAGGGGGTTAGTTACCTGGCGCGGAAAACGTAGTAATAGATTAGTACATGATTAATTAATTATTAATTATTAAAAAATATATAAAATAGATTAATATGATTTTTTAAAACAACTCCATAAAAAACTTTCGCAAAAAATACACCGTTTAACAGTTCGGGAAGCGTGCGCGCGAAAAATAAGACGGGTTAGTTATCTTACCGGACTTTGCCGAACGCGGCCCATGTATTAGAAACTATCAGGCAATTAGCAGCCTCTGCTGATTAATAGTTGACTCTGCAAAGTCAAGAAAATTTTTGAGTTAGTAGAGAAATGCTATTCCATACACATCAAAGAGTAAAGCATGCATGTTCACTAGCATACAACACTTTACAGATCAGTCAGCTTCTTCACATATCACTCGTCCCCTTAGGTTGACGAAATAATGAAGTAAACTGATCATCGGGGAAATCCTCCCTCCCTAAGAATCTTATTTATCCAACCAAGCTTGTCATCTAGGCCAGCAAAATGAACCATAAAGTCTCCATCCGAATACACCCCTGCAAAATCAATTGGCAATGAATAAAACTATCTGGAAAATAAAATTAAAAAAAAATCAAGCAACATGGAGATCTAATTGAAATATCTTCCGAAAGTAACGCAGGAATAGACAACAATGCAAGTCATGCATCTGAATTAGAATTTTATTAACAGCGTTACAAATATCAGCCACAGCACGTGTATAACGTATCCAATTCTAAAGTATAGGAAAATGAGGTTTTTAAGGAAAGGATTGAGATTTTTATTCAAAATCACAATGTGTAATTTTTCTTTTATTAACTAAATCCCATGATTTCTATTCCCTCCATAACTCCATTCCACACTATAAGATTTTCTGGCCTTGACTAGATTCATATGATACATGGATGAATCTAGACGCATATACAAACTATATATATTGATACATGGATGAATCTAGAAAAACATATAAAGTCTTATAATATGGAATGGAGGAAGTAATTGCTATGGATAAAAGAAAAAACATCATAATATTACCTAAAATAAATAAAAATATATTTTTCAAAGAACACGTTGCCCACCTTTTTTTTATAACGATTACTTACATTCATTTAGTGTTTTGTATGGCTATCTATTTAGACCTTTTTATATATAATATTAAGAAGTTCAAGGGGTAATATGTAAAAAATATAATAATACTAGGTGGACCATTAGTGTCTTTATAAAGGAGCTTAGATAACCAAACACAAACAGTCATAAAGCCACATATTTTTTTCAAAAGTTAAACTGATTTGGCATAGTCGCCAGGTTTAATAGTTAAGAAATCCAAAAAACTACTATAAATCAGTTCAATAAAAATCTAATATCCATCTAAAGCCCCCTTAAAGTCCACATGCAAACCTTTACATCTATCTAACATAGAGCGATTAAGAAAATAATGGAACCTTTCCATGTAGTAGAATGGTGGAAGATAAACCGACGCACTGATTTCCATGTTGGTGTCCAAGGATAAGAATTAAATAAGCACTGCATTTGTGCAATCCGAACATGTTCTTGCATTTCTTTAGGTGACAAGTGATATATAAGATTCTTCAATGCTGCATTATCTCCACTTTTTGTGGAACCTAATTGAATAAAGGAGGTAAGGTTCCACCATGTGTCCAGAAACTTCTCACTCCACTTTGACCCACGTATGAAGAATACTCCTGTGATGCAAGTGGTATGATATCAGAATAACTTAATTGTACACTACTGTTAGTGAAAAAAGGTATGGAAAATAATAATGTGTTGTAAGCACTTCATGATTTAGTTTTCTGGAGAATATGGATTTAAACCCAAGGCTGTAACCTGTCTCCATTCGTAACAACAAGCGCTCATCCTAAGAAAGTAAGAAGTGTGATCCCTGTTCTACTTGGGAACTTAGCATTAAAATAGATGCTTATTATTTCTGGTTGGACATGCTATAAAAAAAAGTTGAACACAATGTGATTTGGAATATCCCCCACACAAAAAGGAAACTAAAGCTCAATTATACAATACCAGCGTTAACACCATTGAAATCCTCCGTCAGAATGAGATCAGGAGCGGCTTCAAAATCATTGTGCCCAATCACTGAGAACAAAATCATCTCCTGCATTAGATAATAAGGACAGAATACATTGATTAAACTAGCAATTTGGTATAAATAAACGCCAGTAGCATCTCCAAGGATGGGAGAAGCAACTAGAACAGCGACTATTTTTGCGACATCACTGATTGGAACAAGATTCTATATAAGCAGAAGGCATCCGGCTCACCAACGGGATGTCCGGATTGATAACCAGCGTATCCTGAAGCAAATCAGAAGAATCACAAACAATTAGACCTAAATTCCATATGATAAAAAAAAGAAACATCACTTAATTTTGCACTAAGAGAGTATAGCCAGAAGAAATGCGGTGGCGTCGAACCGCGTCGTTCCAGAAGAGCCAGTGGTGGCGGCGGAGGTGGGCGCGGAGGGCGAGGACCTTGCTCCAGCTAGGCGGGCGGCGGGGATCAACCGAAGCCGCGGGGAGCACGGCGAGCCCGTACCCGTGCGCAGCCGCGTAGGAGCGCTTGCTCCGCACGGTGGCCGCCAGCACGCCGCGGAAGGACCGGCGGCGCCCGCCGTGGCCGTGGGCCGAGCCCGACGCGCGGCCCTCGTCGGAGAGGGTGACAATAGCGATGCTGAGGCGGGGGCCGGCGGCGCGCGGGAGGGCGGCGTGAGCGTGTGGAGGTGGCAAGCATCGGCGGCCGAGGGAGTTGGCGCGGCGGAGGACCGCCCCGGGCGCGTACGGGAGTAGCAGGAAGGCGAGGAGCGCTACGGGGAGGAGTAGGAGGTGTCGCCGTCCGCGCGGGCGGAGGCGGTGGAGGAGGAGGAGGAGGAGGAGGCGAGCGCGGGTCAGGGCGGCGCGGCGCGGGCGTGCGGAGGGAGAGGCCATCGGAAGGGAGGGAGGGAGGCAGGGCGGCGCCGGTGACCGGAGTCCGGAGAGCAGAGGAGACGGCGTGTGTTATTTCAATTAATTAAGTATTACTAACTCATTAAAAGACTGGGAATTTGAGGATTCCGAGCAAAAGGGCATTTGATAGTCCTATAGTATTTGATTTGAGTACATATGTCGCGTGGGATCTTCTGTGGGCCTCGCACAAGAACGACCAGTGTTCGCGCTAGCGAATTAGCGCATATCTGTGTTTTTATTTTCGGGGAGCGCATAATTATATGATTACAGATTGGTACGGGCAGGCATTACTCTGCTATAGTGTGAAAAGGTTGAAAGTAATGCATGCAAAGTTCATAATATACTACTATACATTGAAATATAACAAAACACATAGAAATTTGCACATATATACAATCTAAATGATATACTTTATGCATATTAATTTTGTGCATAAAAACCTTGCATGTATAAATTTTATATATGAATTTGGAATAAATTGAAATTATGTACAAACTTTATACCATGGTAAACTATTCACACAAACTTTATATGCGTCAATATTATGTATACAAACTTTCTACGTATAAATATTATATATGTGAACTTTCCACATATGAATATTGTGTACACAAACTTTTACATATAAATATAAATATTATACACAACTTTATACATATAAATATTATATATACAGACTTTATACATATAATGTTATATGTATAATGTTATATAGATAGACTTATCCAACCAAAAAGGAGAAAAAAAAAGAGGTCGTGCTGAGCTGAAATCATAAACGGACAAATAGTATAAGACCCAAAAATCTTATTCACATTCTGTTAAAATGCGCAAGCATTTTAAGAGAGCCCTTTCAGTTCCAGAGTGGAAGCTTGATACAAGTGCACTACAAATTTATGATTTCCCCAATTCCGACCCAAATATTTGGCGCACTTAGAGCTGGTACAGCAATATCACCTCTATAGCTATTAGCCAAGCCATGTCACACATGTCTTACATAGATGGATTAGGGTTTCCGAAACACGGTAACCGCAGCCTCTGTCGGGGCTCGCTTTTGGTAACTGGCGGTAGGGACATTTAAATTCAACGCGAATTCAAAAATTAGATGAAATTTGGAAACAAAAATATATGTGGTAAAGTATAATTTATAGTGAAGTTTGGTGCAAGAAATGTATGAAAAGAATAATTAGGGGAAGATGGGAAAGAGCATTCCAATATTTGTAAAGCTAATTAGAGAAAGTGTTGGAGCTAGTTTTTCACCATCAAAACCAAAATTTTAAAAAGAGTAAAGTACATGACTGGTCCTTAAACTTATGGTGCAGTATCACTTAGGTCCATAAACTTAGAAAATGCACGTTTAGGTCAATAAACTCGTTTTAACTTACTCTTTTGAAAATGGAAGTCATATTTGGCATCTGTTAGTGATGCTTTAATTGGAGTTTTTTTTTCTTTTGTTCACCCTTACTAAATGGCATCATGCTGAGTCAACGGAGCTACACTAAGATATTTTGAAACTGATGGAGCTCGTTTTTCACCATCAAAACAACAATTTTAAAATGGAAAACATATTTAGCATCTGTTGGTGATGCTTTTATAGGAGATTTTTTTTTCGTTTTGTTCACCCTTACTAAATGGCATCATGGTGAGTTAAGGGAGCTACACTAAGGTGGTGTTTAGTTCTTTAGTGCTAAGACTAAAAATTAGTCTCTGGACTAAAAATCTTTAGTTCCTATTGTTTGGTTAGAGAGAGTAAAAATGCATCATATATAAAAATTTTGGTTAGAGAACAGGTGTAAAATGAAGTGTTAGTCCCAATAAGTACCTCTGGAAGGAACTAATAGACTAATACAATTTTAGTCTTTTTTAGTTCCTCCTGTTTGAGTTTTTAGGGACTAAAGGAGACTAAGAGCCTGTTTGGAGAGCTTTAGATTATGAGAAGAACCTGCTTTAGTAGCTAGCTTCTGAGAATCTGGAAAAACTACTAAATCTAGCTTTCACACCTTCTGGATTCTTAGTTCATTTGGACTGTTTGGGACAGCTTCTGGCAGTTTTTGAAAAAAAGCTACAGCTAAAAAAAACTCCCTAAACATGCCCTAAAGTGGAGGGACTAATGGATTAGTCATTTAAACCAACAGGGTCTAAGATATTGAATATAGTTTCTTCGACTATTGAGTCGGTATTCGTGCGACATATGTTCACTGGTATAGAGATTAGTAGTATAGATGCAACTAATAAAACATGGAACACGGATTTATATTCGCTCAATCCTCAATCCTCCAAAATGGGTAATAGCCTTAATCCAGTTTATATGGACTATTGATGTTGAAATCACACTACATACAATTATTTGGAAATGTCTATCTAGCTACCAGCTAATCTCGTCGAGAAGTTATATAACTGACGGCTAAGGCTATATCTTCCTATGACATACTGGATGTGGCTTGTGTTTTCTGTGATGCCCTTCCCTTCTGGAAGAAGCAATGGGCAAGTAGCTAGCTAGTGAGAATTTAAAATAGTTGGGTTCCCTAATTTCCATCAATCAGTTAGTTTTTTGGATTTTATAATTACAAATTCTCATAATCTTAATATCAAGCTGGATTGTTTGGGTAGGTAGAGATCTAAGAGAACTGCAGCTATCAGAAGATGCCCCCAAAGGGCCTAGTTTTCGAGAAAATCGAGTCTGCGAAATCAAACAGCAACGGCCAGTACTGTTCGTCTGACGGAAGGCATGCCATATGTGCAAATGATAATGTATTCAATAAAAAAATCAAGTATTTGGCGCTGTTTAAGCACATCAAGTCAAAAGGAATCACTATAAATGCATAATACAGTTGCAAGATATTGTAGTGGTTTGAACTATTTGAGCTTTTGGCTGAAACCAGGGAGATCAATGACCTGGATCCTTGGTATACCTTCTGCTTCCTCCCTCTCTTTCTGTGTGTTGTATCCCCAGTTTACTGCCCCAAATGGCATCGGAAAACATCATCCATAGAAAATAGTTCAGTAGAAGTAACCAACAAAGAATATAGGATAACTAAACGAATGGCTTACCCAGGTAGAGATTCCATTGGTCCAGTGCAGGCTCTTTAATGACATTCTTTAAAGTTGCAAGACGATCCTCAACGAAACTGATTAAGATATAGCAGTAACTTGTTCGGTTTAAGTCATTTTTAATTAACAGTTCACAAGAAGTAAAAATGGAATGCTTAAGGGAGCGGCAGTTCATTATTTTTGAGCTTTATGGGGATACTATTGTCCATGGTATACATTTGCAAACAATACACGTAAATAGCTAAAAATATGACTAAGTTATTGTCATCTGGAAAGTGAGCAGAAATTTGCTCCTTTGCCACAAAGTTAAGTAGCATAACTATATGATTAATTTGATGCACACATACATTAGCTTTGTTTTTTTGTGTAAATCCATTCATTTACTACATTGAACATGTTGCCCTAGCAAAATGTCAAATTTCGCTTTGTCCTCGATCCTCCAGCGGTCAACCTCCCCATATTGGCCCACAGCCATCAGCCGGCGGTATTGACATCTGCTGGCTTCCAAGTGCTTCCGACCTGGCTGGCCAAGGTGGAGCTTGATGAGCAGGGAGGAAAGGGTGAAAAGGAGCTCATCTAGCAAGAAGAGGTGGTGATTAGTGAAGCAGGACCATTGTGTCGTGTGCATGCAGTAGGGCTTGATGTACACCGTGAGAGCCTGAGCTGAGCCAATGGCGGCTCAACATTTGACACGTAGATCCATGTCGGACCTTTTGTGGCCATCCATTCCCACCAGCTCAAATCCAAGCGATCGGCCCCCTCATCAACGGTGGTCACCATAAATTCCATGGGGTTCTCCACCATGTAGCCTCATTGCCACCACGTGGTGACCCTCCATCGCCATACCGGGAGCTCACATATAGCATGGATCTTGTGCAGGGTTGGCCGGAGATCAGTAGCAGAGGGACAGGTGGCCTGCTCTTCAGCACAAGCACAGCTACTGCCAGAGATGGAAAAGAGGACAGAACGAAGGCAAGGAAGGGGAAGAGGAAAAATTTATATTTGAACATGGTTTTGTGGCGAAACAGCAAAGCCAACGAAGTGTATAAAAAATGTGAGCATGTCAACTTTGTGGTAACGAGAAAATTTCTCTAATAATAATTCACTCACTGGATTCTCATTCTAGTATAAGGATAGCCCATCAGTTCAAGCAAAAGAATAAATGGAAAACGTTTCTACTGGACAAATCTAACTACTAACGTATATGTGCTAATGATGAGTGAGCTAATTTTGTTCGTCAGAAACATTTCAAAGAGAAAATAGCATTTAGAACTCAAATTTAATCAGGCAAACAATCGGGCTTACTGAAGTGTCAGGCCTTGATGCTGCGGCATTTGCTGCAGTTGCTGGAGAACTTTTACCTTTGGACTGGAGCATAAACTCACAGACTCAGTCAAATGATTTACAGGTGAAAATGAAAAAAATTAAAAGTATTGCACTAACCCAGTGCCAAGCCCATATATCCTTTCAGAGGGAAATTCTATTCCAGCTAATTCTTTTAATAGTGCTTCAGCAAATCGGCCCTGAAAAGGCGACCAAAAGTTCACTAGTGGATAACAGAGAATTATTAAAAGATATATGGATTGTGTATAAAATTAACCAGTCATTATGATATTTCCCTTATCAAAATCAAAATATTACAGATTTTTATGAAAGAGTATAGGCATCAGCCGTTGCACAACATGTTCTGTTGTTCCCAAACCATGGATATGTATTTTACAAAAGAGTGCAAAATGATGCAGGAAACCAAAATATAAGATAAAGTTAATGCTCAGATGTAGGATATCAAGTGACGAACCTGTTTTGTAGTGACTATGTAAACTTCTGAGCTTGAAAATTTTAATGCATCAGCTGTTCCAGGGTAAAATCTGCAGTTATGTATAATTGTCAAAAATTTAATATGACCGATACACATGATGCAGCCATGAACTCAAACGAACCCTTGAATAGTTCCATCAATGTTAAACAGCTTCATTATCATTTCATCATTTATACTTTTTCCAGATGGATTATTATAGAATTAAGATGGCTCAAGTATAAAATACACAAAGAATCAACAACTAGCAGCTGGAGAAGTGGATGCAAAACTAAGAAATTATTTCAACTCTGCATTTTGTACTCTATATTACCCTTCTTTGAAGGTCATAATAACATATGGAAATCGAAATTCATTTAGTTAACTCCATTTGGATATCCTCACAAAAGAAAAACTCCATTTGGACAGCATGATACTTCGATGGTACTTTATCAAATAAAATTTGGACACTAATCAGGAACAGCAAAATAAAATGCATCATGCACATTCAATACATGCGGTTATGATCTTATGACTGTGAATGTACAAGCCTCAGCTCAGTGTCTAACTGGTTCGACAGTTCTAATTCCAAACACTGGATGAAAAGGTAATTTTCACAAATTTGTCTTAGCATTGGTTATATCAAAAAGAAAGCACATTCATTATTGCAAAGATAAAGCAACCTGTTAGCGCCTATCCAGCCAGACAAATCATTTTCAATCCAGTCATCCCTTATGCTGCCAAAGAGATCAACTAGAGAGTCCCTATCTTCATTCCATTCACTCATAATTGTGGGCTTCAATTTTAACCAGTTCTCTAGTATTTCTTGAATGCTAAGCCCATCTGCAACCTTGCACATTTAACCTTGGCATAAACAACTGATAAAGCTATAAATATATGCCTATTCATGTATCACTAGTATCATTGGATTCATTTCATCCGGTACTCATATACTATTAATCAGATGTATGACCAAAGAATTTAAGAGGTTACCGATGATTTCCGGGCAGAGGGTATCTGAATCTCAATAAGCAACCTGACAAGCAACAGATTTTCGTATCCTGTTTCCACCACTGGGCGAAGCTGCACCAACAGGATAGTATTTTTTTTCTCAACTTGTGAGAGAAATAAGACTTATTTCCTCCCACACAATCTAAAGAAGGTTAGGCTTGAACCTAGGTGGGTTGGGTGAGTTCACAACCATGTGTGCTCACCCATTGCACCCCACGAGAGTTTCTCAACCAACATGATATTATGAAACCGTGTTTTGATGGTAAGCAGAATTTACAATCCATAGTGCTTACTCTGGAAGAAAGGAAATAGCTGGTTGTTTTACTAGATTCCCTCAAAAGGGATTTTCACTATGCTTGCTTGCTTGATTTCTCCTAACATTAATAACTACTAGATGTTATGCACAGCAATGGGTACTGTAAATGAGCAAGACTTTTTTTTAATGAACGGGTGAAACTACCTTACATTAATAAAGTAGGGGAAATGTTTAAGCAATAATTGACTCAAGGGTTCGGTAGCTTAGCGCAGTATAATGTAAGATAGAGGAAATTCAACTACAAAAGCAAGTTGTGTTCCCTCCCATATTGTAAAGTCAGTAGAAGAGGATATATCTGATACATTGTACATTTGAATACACTTGGTCCAATTCTGATGGGCATTATACAATGCCACACTATGTAACTGTAGTTTCTTTTGATTCTCCTGTTATTTTTGTCATGTCCGCTACATTCACCAAATACTTTATTTTAGTCAACCTTATTGTTTTGATATGTTATTGTCTGCTATAACATTGGAATGATTTTCATTCCAAGCATTTCGTTCCCCTTCAGCAGGCTCACTTGCATAGACAACCGGAAGCAAAATTTGCAATGCTCATACATGCTAATTAGTACTGGACAGAAGCCTGCAGTCACAAGAACTAGCCGTACGGCCGGCATACACATCTGCATCAAATTGGAAGCGTAGCCGTGCAGGAAACCGAAGGGACTCACGGTATACATTTGCTCCACGATCCACTCCTCCATGGCAGCGTCCACCTGCTCGAACACCCCTGGCCACCTCACCTTCGCAGCCTGCCGAACCAAGCAAGGCAAACAACGCGGGCATCAACGAGCGAAACGGGCAGGAAGTAAGATGGGGGGGAGCAGGGAAGGGGAAGAATCGCGTGGAGTGACCTTGACAGCGGAGAGGGAGCTCTCGCCGCAGCTGTCGCAGAAGACGCCGTCGAAGTCGAGCGCGTACAGGTCGCCCCCCATCGCGCCGCGCCGGCCTCTCTCTCTCTCTCCCCACCGGCGGCGGGCCAACGACGAGGTCGGAGGTGGGCAGGGGTACGTTTTGATTTTCTTTATCCCCCTTTTTTATTTCCTCCTTTGGATTGTGTAGGACGGCCGTGAAGGTGGTCGTGGATTGGGAGGATTGGGGGAAAATGATGGGGGGTGAGCTGCGTTCCGCACAGCGGACGCGGGTGGATATGCCCATTGGAAATTCCACCGAACGTAGGTTCCGAAAAATAAATAAATAAATATGTTTTTCTCTATTTTAGTAGAATATACACACTTCAGTCTTAATTATGTAAATATATATTTATCGCACGGGATCAATACTGTACAATGACGATTTGTGCTTCATCCCGACAATATTAGTGCCAATATCATGTCTTACTGTGCAGACCACCTCGCAAGTGATGTGTCTAAATGATATGTGTTTTATCCCGATTTCCGACGATACAAGTGCCAATATCCCGATGATTGTGAGAAGGCAACAAATAACAACCCTGATATGTTACGTTTGTCCCTAGACTACTAAAATGAGAAAGAATTAAAAAAAAGCAGATTCGATATCATCTAATTCATAGATTTATGAAATATTACACATGTTAGAGCAACGACGGTGAGCAGGGTACGATGAATATTCGCATTAATGTCATGGACGAAGAAGAAGACCAAGATGATATGTTTGTTCCTTGTCCAACCGGCGGTGACACAATTCAAATGCAACCTGATCTACATAAGATGCTCCATGATATCAAGGAGCCTAGATATAATGAAGGATACTACGAGAAGTTCTCAACTCTGATGGCACATTCCGAAACACCCATCTATGTAGGGTGCATGCTGAAGCATTCAAAGCTATTTGTTGTTCCGAAATTAATAAGGCTGAAGTCAAGTAACAGTTGGTCGGACCAGAGTTTCACTGAGCTTCTGATTTCTCCAAAGGACTTGCTCTGTGCGAAAAACAAGATGTCATACGTGGCAAAGGGTGGGGGGCAGACATGGAGAAAATATTGAAATCCTCAATCACAAGAAGAAATTCAAGTGATAACAATAAATTGAGACTCAACGCGGCTTTCACGTGTGCCATACTATAAAATTTTAGTCTTATAAGTGACCAACTATGATCCAGAGATTCGCCATCATGGACTATAGTTATTTGTGATCCTGGATCACTATGACTATTCCTCATCTAACTTAACCAATGTATTCATGTACATGGAAGGCAGTGTATGTTCTCGAAGATCAACGTACCGGAAATTAGAGGCAAATTAGTTGGATTCTAATATAGGAAATAATCGACCCCAATGGATTTTTCCACAGCCTCATGGCCTAGTAGATGGCATTTCATGTTGTCAAGAAAAACAAGATCTCTATTGTTTGTTTATTATGCCAGAGATGTAACATACATTTTATATTGTGCATATTAACTCACCACACTCAAGGGCGCCATATTCTGTCATTTATTTGGCTATTTAGTTAATAAACCTTAAGAATGAGTTGTACATGCAGAATAAATCTAGTTAATTAGCTTGGTGGTTGTCAAGTTGTGGCAAAATACGATGTGTCGAGGGTAGGGGGTCGTTTTGGTGCGAGGAGTAGTATTCATTACTTACATAGCAAGACAACTTATCACGCTGTAACGCATCGTATTCCGTCTTTTCGTGACAATTTATTGGTAACACTTGAATTATATGGAGGAATCAATAGTACAAAAGTTGGCGTATTAATTTTAGATTAACATTTCGTTGTGAAAATATCACTTAATGCAAGGTGCTAGGCTGGTCGAGCTGGTTTGGTCAGATTAATGCGAATAGTAGCTGACCAAGACAGCTTGACACTCCTAGCGCCTTTACGTTGCTTTGAGGCCGCAGATAGTCCACTTAGCGCGAGCAGTGCTAATTACTAATCTAGTAACTAGTAAGTCAAATTACCATACTCTAACGCGTTGTTTTCTGTTATTTCTTGGCAATTTAGTTTAAGTTGGCAAATTAGGTAGGCAATTCAGTATTAGCTCTCCAACTGTAATTACATAGAGTTGCGAAAATAATATATATGGCAGGTTTAATGGTAGAGCCTATTATGGGCTCTATTTCAAACCACGTCAGTAGAAAAAACTTCTCGTATAAACGACAGTTTCTCAAGACTCTAGACTAATTAATTCCTTGTTTGCATTCTATCTGGTCAGTGTTGACATTAAAATGTGAACGTTGACGCGTCACACACGAAGTCCTAGGAGTCAATCTTAGACAGCTCCAGTGCAGAACCTAAATTCTTAGAATGATGCGCGGGCGTGCCAGTCAGTTTGATTCTGCAACTGACAAAATAAACCGTAAAACAAGCCAATCGGCTATCAAGCCGATAGGTGACTAAATATCCAGCCGATCGGATACTGATGCAGCATCGTTTAGCTGATAGAATGAACGATAGGCTGTAAAAGCTTGGATCGGCTAGAAACCCACTAGAAATAGACTTAAAGTAAATATTAGACCAACGCGATCCGCCAAGTTACCTATTAATCTTAGTCGTTCGGACGAGCCCCTATAACCAGATCAAACTAGACATACATAGATTGGACTTAACCAAGACAGTATGCAATCGAGCACGATATGATTATAGAAAACATGAAGATTGATAAAGCTAATAAATAAACAGACGAATTACTTGAAATAAGCAATGAATCATGTGTTGCGATCGGCCAAACCCAACTCCTATGTAATTCTCATAAGCCGATACAATATAAATGACTGCCGATCTAACTAAATCAAGCCGATTGCTATAGAAATAATGCAGTAAAGCGATCGGATACTCTATTGATGTAAATATGATAAGCATGTAGATCGGTAAAAATCATCAGCTATAGACGGCGGACAAACAACCTAGATCTATAAAAATACCTAGCCCAGATTGCTAAGAATAATCATAGAAGATCGGACCCAACCGAGACAGTTCAAGATTAAACCTAGCAATGTCAAGATAGATACTGAACATATCTAGATTGCTATCAAGCCAATGAGCCGATGACTGATAACTTATCGGCTGGTACTCCAATAAAACAATGAGTAAAATACATCAATTACCATATGACAAACGCAATCTACTAGATTAGACCTAACCGAGACAGTATTAGATTGAATATGTCAAATAGCGAATATCAAACCAACATAGATCGTCCAAAATGGTCGACCAGATCAACTCAAAACACGAAAGTGATCTAAGTTGAAACTAATACGATAACTAGCAATCGCGCAACTAGATTAGAAGATCGAACTAAACGGAGACAGTTCTAATCTAGTCGAACGATTACCGTGGCCCGGCGGAACGTAGGACTTACCCCTCCGTCGGAGATCAGGACGATGCAGCCCATGTCAGGTGTCAAGTTCTGCTGGAGTTGAAACCTCGGTTAGGAGTGTGGCGATGCGCCGAAAGAAGTTGATCTAATTGATTGATAGATGAAAAACAATGACCCCGGTCATACATATTTATACTCTCGGGTTGAGGCTAGGCCGTATTGGACACGACATAGAACTCCTAGTAGACAAAAAGAAATAACAAACTAGTCCTACGTGGACTCTGTCTCTAACTCCTAAAACACACAAGTCCCGATCGAACTCTAATCTCTTAGAGATAAAATAAAATCCTAAGTAACTCTAATTAATAGATAAATTTACGCCGCTAAACCTTGGTCTTCACAATTCGGATTCGAACTCTTCTGGATAAAATTTCTATCGGTGATTGTACCTTTCCTTATCTGAATCCAATACGGGAATTTACTAAATTTTGGTGTTAACGGTTAGTGTCTCTAATTAGAGTCAGCACACGTACAAGGCAAATTTTATGATTGTCTCCTTATTTCATATGTCAAGAGTCGATGTTTTGCTGACTCCATGCAAAACAACTAATTTTTCTCTCTCCTATCGTCTCTCTTCTATGTCAGCGAGAATGCAGCGATAAAGACAGCAATTCGAGCCTTTGTATGTGCCCTAATGTGGTGTACTGGGTTGACATTGTGTTTTAAATAGTCTTACCGAGCAGAATTTTATATGTTAATATATATTTTGTTTCCGTTAATTGCTCTAATTTTATTTCTACTTCCGCAATATGATCTTCAATTATCGGCATAGTTTGCACTTGTCTTTTCGACTTGGCAAGTGGCAAGTATGCAGCAATATGAAAAGTAAATTGATTCATCTACGCGCGCGCGCGTGTATATATATATATATATATATATATATATATATATATATATATATATATATTTTTATGGCCGGTCCTTAAATTTATGGCGTGGTATCACTTAGGTCCATAAACTTAAAAAATGTACGTTTAGATCCATTAACTTGTTTTAACGTCTAAAATCATGGACCTAGATGGTACATTAAAACGAGTTCATGGATCTGGATGGTATATTAAAATAAGTTCATAGATCTTGATGGTACATTAAAACAAGTTCATGGATCTAAACATGCATTTTCTAAGTTTATGGATCTAAGTGTTACCGTGCCACAAGTTTAAGTACTGGCCATGTACTTTACTCTATGTAAAATTTATGTGAATATTGTGATTATGTGTATGATATTATAATGGTACTTTTCGAGGAGAATCTATGCATATTATTTACTTGATAGTAATTTACAAGGAAACATTATGTGTATCATTTATCTTATATTTAAATTAAGCATTAAAAAATTATATATGATTGAAATTTTATAAGTGTAATCCATTTTTATCCTAAATAAAAAGTATTTTTACATAATAAAGTATAACATCTGTCCCAATAAATCAACATCTGTCCCAATAAATTAACTTTTTCAGTTTTTTATATAATGTTTGACTATTCGTCTTATTTAAGAAATTATAATATTTTTATTGTTGTTATATGATAAAATATGTGACTAATGTTTTAAATAAGATGGATTGTTAGAGCTGAAAAAATAACAAATTTTTTTAATGGAGTAGTACCCCTCTGGTTTTTTTATTGTACGTCGTTGACTTTTTTAATTTACGTTTAATCCCTCGCCTTATTCAAAAATTTTATCCAAATATACAAAATTATAAATTATACGTAAAGTTACTTTAGTAATAAATCAAATCATAACAAAATAGTAAAAAATTATATAGTTTTTTTAATAAGACGAAAGGTTAAAAATATCTTAAAAAAGTCAATGGTGTAAATAGAAGGGAGTATGTTTTAAGTAAGGCCAATCTCAATGAGAGTTTTATGGACAATAAATAAAGTGTCATGTATATATTTTTGATGATGTGACAAAGTATTAATGATGAGAGAGATGAAATGAGTTTCATGAAGATGAAACCTTATATGCACTGTTATCTAGACAGCTTGTGTCTTGCATGTAACTTAGGAAACACCAATAGATGAAACTATGCATTGAGAGATAGGAGTTTTATCCTAGTTTCAAACTTTTTAGATGACATGTTATTTTAGGTAATCGTGTCCATTAAACTTACATTGAGGATGACCTAAGGACAAGTACAACTATGCAGATGATTGTTGTCTATTTGATACATACAAACAACTAAATAGACGACTTATATAATAATATAACTTATCTATTAGTTTATCTACAAAACATTTAATTTATCTTTTGACATATAAATCAAGGTAATCAATGTTACTATCGAACAGACGAGACACGACGTACAATAGAACAGTGCTAGTGCTAGTGATGTTGGTTTGACATTAGAACACGCACACCTATTATATCTTCGTGAAGAGACTCTGTAGCCGTTCTGGTGAGATGAGACAGTTTTTTTACAAATTTCACGACATACTACCATCGAACACAGTCCGTGTCATGACCGGACCCAGTAGGTCCCCACACGACACGACCCGACCCGAGCCAGCCGAGTCATCGCCACCACCAGCACTCCTCCATCACGACCCGAATCTTGATTGGGATGCGCTTCGATCCGGACTCCCATCTCATCTTAAGCAAAATATACCAGAAAGTAATAAAAAGATTTTACGGCCGGCCGCCCGCGGCCGAGCTCTCTCTCTCTCTCTCGCGCGCACGCCCCCGGCCTCGCCCACCACACGACGTCCTCCTCGCCGCAACCACCAGACGAAACCAACGAAACTTTCTTTGCGCTCGCGGAACGCGCCGTCCCCTCCCTCTCTTCCCCGTCGCGTGGCCGGCGAAGCGCGCGGCGCCCACCGGTGTCCAGGTGAGGACCTCGTTTTCCCCCCATCTCTCTCTCTCTCTCGCTCTCTCTCTCTCTGCCATCCTCCGCTACCCTCGCCCCCCTCAGGTCTGGGCTCCTCTTCGGCGAGGAGCGACAGGGTCCAGATCTAGCGCCCGGGTTCCTCCCAGTTGCTGGTGCGGCCGTTCCTTGTCGGGGGGTTTCTGGCCTCGGCATGCACCTCTGCGGTCAACTAGCCGAGCCCGCGGGCAGCCGGCTACCTAGGTCTAGCTATATCCTCCGGCTAGTTGGTGGTGGATGCTTAGTTGGATGGACGCTTCGTTGGTTTTGGTTTCCTGTGTGCATCAAATTTGGCAGCTGGATTGAATTTGGTCATAAATCATAATCCCCTAATAATGCCTCTTACATTTTTTTGAATTTATTTAAATCAATGATCGTTTACAGATTTGCATATATGTTCTATGTGCAAGATGAATGTGAAGTTTAGAGCCACTGAATACATAGTTTATGGATCTCCTTTTGGTTCTTCCCCCATCTGAATGCACAATGTTGTGGTTAGCCATAGGTGTTTTCAGATGAGTATATGGGTTTCCGGTATGTTTGCCCCTAAATCCAAAATCGTCAATTTGCCCTTCCAGCTTTTGATATAAATTACTTGTTACAAATAGAACTCAAACTCTGAGGAAACATGACTTAATTATCACAGTACATAGACTGAGAAAGTGGGAGGTATTACTAGTTTTGACAATAGAATATAAGGTATGTTCCAACTTCTATACTTTTTTTTTTCCTTACGTCTAATATTGACTTGTGACGTTCGTACTAGGATTTTATGCATGGCAGAAGAGATGAAATTTGCTGAAGGGTCATATGTGGCCAACGAATTGGATATGCTCTCTCTGGCTTCATCAGTATACACTGCTCCATTGTTTCAAACAGGATTTGATTCAGTTTATGTGCCTGAATGTGGGGCTGTGAGTAACAGTGGAGAAGGCCCATATCCTGGTTTATTCATTTCTGATGGCTTTGTTTTCCCTCCAAGTGAGCATGAGAATTTGCCAATAGAATCTGAACTTGTACAATCTAATAACAACAATGATGAGGGTTGTGATGAACCAACCAAAGAAGTTGATGACAGAAGTGATGCAAATCTGTCTGTTAGTGGTGACCTGCACTTTGCCAATGGAACTACTGTCCCAGATCTAGTCCCACCTGAAATACATGCTGAACAAGAGAAAGATAATACAAACATAAATTGTGATCTTCCTTGTGAAGGGTGGTTGAGAAGGAAATCGAATTGCCTATCTCAACGTATAAAAGGAATGACAACAGTCTGCACTATCGTGGCAGCTGGTGCTTTGATGGGCTTTGTCATAATAGGTCAGAGGTGGCAGCAGGACAAACTGCACCTTCATCATTTTCAGTTCAATATCGGCACTGAGGTATCCTAGCAGAACTTAACACAGTGCTTCCAGTATTTATATTGTTCAATGTTTTTCTTCTCTACTTATGCTGAGTGATTGATAAAGCATGCAATATGTTTTGTGCCATGGAATTTTCAAATTTCAAGAAGTAAACAAATGCTTCCTGCATCCTATTTGGTAACCTTCAGTACTCTTACTGAATATATAACAGATAATTAGTCCATAAGTCCACATTTACACCAAATCTTCCCACATTTATACGAAATCTTTCAAAAAATTGACTAAGCATATATTTGATCTATTTATCATGGTATTTTGACCAATATCAAAAGGGTGCTTCCCTTAATTCTGGATCCGATTGTGGAAGCCGTGCACTTATTTTATCATCTTTTTAATTAGATATATGAAGTTACTGAATCATTTATTTCAGGGAAAAGGCATCCTTATTTAGATCATACAGTTATGGTAGTTTAGTTCAATTATCTTTTCCAAAATTGTTTTATCTAGGGCCATCCTTCATAGAAGTCTAAAACTTATTTTCATCAGATTGGTAATTGATCTGCTATTACTTATTTTCGCTTGGACATATTGAATACGATGTCATTGCTTGGAGCAGGTTCATTACTTTTGGCGCAGTTTTAAACTAGCCACCATGTTTTTTTCCTAACCTTGTCATCTAATTATGCTGCTGTTGCATAAGCTTATGGTGTTTATAACTTTATTTATGCAAAATGCACAAACTATGCATCAAGTCATAGCTCTCAGGCTGTCTACTAGTTACAAACCACACGTCAGTTTCATTTATATCAATTATGCTGTTGCAGTAACCACATGTTTCACTGATAATAATACTGTTTGACAGGGAGTGCATCGAATCGTTGGAATATTCAGCCGTTGTAAGGATGCGCTCCCCAGTAGTCAGCAGCTAAAGTCTCTGATTCCAACTCGCATGCTACCTCAACAGCCGGTGAGCGCCTGAGCAGGATAGCGTGGCAAATTTTGATGGCAGGGATCAGTACAACTGATTTTTTTTGTTCAGACATGGTTGGATATAGTAGATTCTTTATTTGTAGCGGCGGAACCGTTTGATCTTTGTCCTTGTGTAAATTTGTGGGGGTATCGATCTTTGCTCATGGCACCAAAAAAGAAAAAAACATCGTTTATTTGTAGCGCGTACTCCGTAGTAACTGTAAAAAAGTACACGAGAATACCACCTGTGAACATCTATCATTGTACCACCTGTTTTTGCTGGCATGAAGTTGCATCGAGTGACTCTGGGCCCATTTAGTTATTAGAAACTTTTTAGAAATATCACATTGAATTTTTGGACATATAAATAGATCATTAAATATAGATAAAAACTAATTACATAGTTAGGGGAGAATTATAAGACATTTTTTAAGCCTAATTAGTCTATGATTAGTTATAAGTATTACAGCAACCCACATGTGTCGGATTAATTAGACTCAAATGATTCGTCACGCGGTTTTCAGGTAAGCTATGAAATTTGTTTTTCATGCTTGTTCAAAACCTAAATTGATATTCGGTCAAACGTTTAAGGTGATATTAAAACGTTTATTTTCTCCGACTAAACTCTTAGAGCCTGGAGTGCACGCTGCTAGCTGGTAGGCTCTAGGTTGCCAATGGCATGCGTACCTGTCCGTTGAGGTAGGCAGCGGAGTCTATGATAATAATAAAGAACCGTGTCCTATTAACCTCAAATAAGACGCTTTGGCCGAGTGGTTAAGGCGTGTGCCTGCTAAGTACATGGGGTTTCTCCGCGAGAGTTCGAATCTCACAGGCGTCGTTGTTTTTTTCGTTTTTAATATTTAATATTTCTTTTATTTTACCTTATTACTAATGTTAGCAAGCTCTAATCCCTAGCCCACTGAGGCCGCCTTCCTCCTCTCTAAGAGCAAGTTCAATTATAGCCAACTATTAGCTCCAATTCATCAATCTAATAGCCAACTCATACAATAGTTACCTATAAAATATTAATATATGGTCTAACATGTCATACATATATTTTATCTTGAAACCCGTGTGCAGCTGGCTATAAATTAATAGCTCACCTCTCTTCTCTCTCCCCTCTTATCTCTTTAAAATATGCTTATAGCTGGCTATTGTACCTGCTCTAAGTTAACTTATTCCCTCGTTTTCTATGCACACGCTTCCCGAACTGCTAAACAGCGTATTTTTTCCAAAACTTTTCTATATGAAAGTTGTTTTAAAAAATCATATTAATCTGTTTTATATTTTTTAATAATTAATTAATCATGTACTAATCTATTACTATGTTTTCCGTACTAGGGTAAGTTAACTTACCCCTCACTCGGACGAACACGGCCTGAAAACCCTAGATTGGTCGTCTGCTCTACTCCAGATTAGATATAGATGCAGCAGTTCTTCCCTTTACCTTCTCCATAGATCGACGACGATGCGAGCCAAACACAACTCCGGCGAGACTTCTCCTCTATCAAATCAACTCATATCTCTTTCTTCGATCCCCACCAAACATCCTCCTCCTCCTCTTAGAATAGATCCACAATGTATCGCCTATGTCCCTGGAGCTGCCATCGTGCCGCTGCCTTCCTTGAGCGCCACAAGCTCCGCGGCTGCTTCCGTGCTGCAGCCACAGTGTCAAACGACGGCGCCACCGTCGGGATGACGATGATGTGTCGATCGGTTCCTCTACATGGTCGACTACTGCCGCAAAGAAGACAAGCCCACCTCCTATAGGCTACGCCGAATCGACACATCGAGTTTCTTCTACCCCTAGGATGCTGATGCACGAGCAGCGACGGCGACGGCGGCGGGGGCTGCCGTGGAGGACGCTCGCATGCCTCCAGGGTCGTCTCCAGAAAATAGGGGCTCCGGTTCGAAATACTAATTGGGGCCCTTTAATAAATCGCTAGTGAAACTAATTTTACTCATCAAATAGATAACTTAAATATATATTCTTCAATACAAATATACAATATGCAGAAATATAACAAACATCAACTCTAAAATTAAAAAAGGTATTGCTGACCTCAAGTTCTATTGAAAAGCATCATCCGTCCGTGCTACTGGCCTGCTGTTGTTGGCGATGACGTAACACGAAGACGAATATGAATACGAGAGGGTGCGGTGATGCGAGATGAATACATAATACGGGATATCGTGATGATGTGACTAGGGGCTCACCGATGCGAGATGAATACTAGGTTGAGGGATGCAACTATGAATTTTGGGGCCCTGTTCGGCCGCCCACCTCGCACATGAAAAGGCTAATTCGCGATCGGTCGCCAGCGCCTTCCGATCGCGAACACTTCTATAGGCGGCTCAGGTCTCTCTCTATATATATAATTTTATGTGCATAAAGTTTGCATGAATAAATTTTTATGTATAAAGATTTCTATATACATTGAGTTTATATCTATAATATTTTGTGTATATATATAGATTTTACATATAGGGAATTTATACGTGTGTGTATATATAATTTTATGTGTATAAAGTTTGCATATATAAATTTGTATGTATAAGAATTTCTATATATTGGGTTTATATCTATAATGTTTTGTGTATATAATATATATATATATATATATTGAGTTTATATCTATAATGTTTTGTGTATATAATATATATATTATATAGAGAAAATTTATATGTATATATATGTATATGTATCTATATGTAAGTTTGTATGTCTAAAATTTATGCATATAAAGTTTGTATATAAAAAGTTTATATATGTAAAGTTTACGTAACATAATAGAAATTTTAGGGTAAAATATTTTACGAATCTTTTTTAAAAAAGTTTCATTCTTCGTTCGTCGAGTTGGAGCTTGTAAGCTCTCTTTTTCTTTTATCTTTTCGTTCATCGCCATCCACTCAATTATCAACTATTAAAGGTAAGAATGGAATCACCATTTCCTTCCGCTCAACTCCCCTCAAATTACGCTGCAAAATCGTCGCCGAAGCCTCCTCAGTGCCACCTCCGGCGTCGCTGCTCTGTTTCCTCTCCACTACAGCCATCGGCTTGCACGTCGCGCCGCTGCTCCTGGCTGCCCAGGCCTCGGCTGAGGCTGCAGCAAGCTTCGCCTCCCTTACCTGGACCTTCCCCGGCTGCTGCCCGCACTGGAGCTCGCCGGAGCTAGCGCTGCCAAGGCCGCCGCCGTCGTCCTGCACAGACCGCCGCCGCCGGCCATCTCGCCATCATTCTGGGCGCACCGAGGCAGTGGCGGGCACAGGATTTAGACCTTGGGTATTCGAAATGATACAGTATAAATTTTTTTTACCTGAAACATTTATAACATCAAACACTCAGCGATCATAATATATATATATATATAAATTACGTGTAACATAAAATGTCAAATTGAACTTAAGTTGTATGTCAAGCGATTGTCCTCACCTTGATTTTCACCTCAAACATCATCTTGATTTTCATTGAGTTGTCTTCTTTGAAGTAGTTCTTGCAAAAAGGCCTTCAAATCAACCACATGCCCTCTCGTCCTTTTTATTTTGAGATCTAAAGTGAAAATAAAACCAATCATTCAATCAACCATTCATACTTCAATTATTGTAAGTTAATAAATTGACAATGCACAAAATCAAAGTTCATATAAATATATAACCATAATTGGGCAACAAATATAAAGGATTCAAAATATTCAGCTAATCAGCTTTGGCTAGACAGCAACACTGCGCCTGGAGTCCTGGACTGGATTGGACAGCAGCACGTCGGCACTGCACCTGGCCGCTGGCTGGCTGGCCGGCTGTAGCCTGCAGCCTGCTCGGCGTGCTCGCCTATGCCTAGTCGCCTCGCCGGTGGCCGGCACCCGGTCTCGCCCAGTCGCCGTCGCCCATAGACCGCACGCCCGCACGCCGGCACGCAAACTGGCAGCCGCCTCGCGGGTCGCGGGTCGCGCTCGCCCACCGTCGGGCCGGGCGCCGACCGAAGCTCACCGTCTCGGCGTCGCCTCTGCCGCCGGCCCACCACCCAGTCGCCCTCGCCGGCTCGCCCACCGCAGCGTCGCGCACCCGCGCGGCCGCGCCTCCGCCCGGGCCACCCCGTGGCCGGAGCCTGCGCTGCGCCTCGCCGGCTCGCCGCCGCGCCGCGCCGTAGCCGCGTCCTACTCCCGTCTCGGCTTACTCCACCGCCGGCCTCCCTCCTCACGTCGCCAGCTCGCCCCTCCGCCCTCCAGCACAAGACGCAGCCGCCAGCCACCGGGCACCGGCTTCCCCAAATGTCCAAGGGACATTAGGATTTTTTTAGCTCTATTGGGCTGTGGGCCTTAGCGTGAAACTGGGCCAAATGCAGAAAAATGGCCCAATAAACCATTTGTTTGTCTGTTTAGGCTAAAACACGTTTTTCTTTTTATTCTATTGAATATATATAGGTAATATATATATATATATTACATATATGTATTTTTTCGCAAAAATCTTAAGTATATGTCTAAATACCCTTGAATTATAAGTGGGACCGTCCCTGCACCGAGGGGAATGGAACCCCCTCGGCTCCCTGACCCCGGTGCTCATCTCCCTTGCCTCCCTACTGCCCTCCTAGCCACCAGCCCCTCCCATATCTCCTGCACGGTAGAACACAGGAGACAGAACGAGAAAGAAAGGAGAACGAAGGAAGAAGTTGGGAGGAGAGAGAAAGGCGGAGGAGAAGAAAAAAAAAAGAAAAGAATAGAAAATGGGAAAAAAAGGAAAACAAGTTAAAGAAAAGGAAAAAATAATAATAAGAAGAAGATAAGAAAAAAAAGTAAAATAATTGGAGTCCTAATTTCTTTTTCTATTCAAAATAAATCTAAAAATTATTCTTTTCTCTAATTTAAATAATTCTTTGACCTTCAAATCTCGGATTTAAAATCCAAAACCATCATTCAACTCCTTGAGTCACTCCGAAATCAATGGTGACAGTTTTGCCACCATCCGAAATTTCGAAGGCATAGCCCTGAATTCTATTTAGGGTTACTATTCATCCAAATATTCCTAAAAATTAACTCCAATTATTCTGAATCTAGCGGCATTAATTTCGTCGCCATCCAAGACTCTGAAGTCGAAACCGTAATTTTGATCCTAGAGTTTACTATTCTTCTAGTACTTTAAATCTAGTCCAACTCTTGATCTGATAAACTCTTTTGGCTTACTATCCTCATCTAAGTTATATTACTCAGATCTAGAGCTTATCCTAAAATATCGATGCCATTCAGAGCGTCAAGTTCATATCATCCATTTGGACCGAACATCGTTTGGTTCTTAAATTCTTTTGTTGTTATACGCCAAATCACATATAATTTGAACTATTGATTTAATTCAATAGCTCAGTAGCCTACCATCATATTCTAGCCATTCTTTTGAATGCCAGTGAATCTTGTGTCTTTGGTCTAGCTCGTTAGGCTCGTGAGCAGCTCACGAGCCAGCTCACGAGTCGAGCCGTTAGAAAAATGCTAGCTCGGCTCGTTAGAAAAATGAAACGAGCCGAGCCGAGCCGAGCCGAGTTTGTCACGAGTCGAGCGAGCTAACGAGCCACGAGCTTTCTGTCCACCCCTATTTGTATTTCCCTTTTATTCAAATCAATCCTTGTCTCGAGACATACTTAATCTTCATTTTGTGGTACATAAATCAATCTCGCATTATGCGAAGCCACATAAAATCATATCATAGACACGTGATCTCTCTTACTTCCGATATCTATCATACACCACTTCGACTCCAGATCGTAACCGTCTAGCTATACAATTATGATCTTAATCCTAGATCAGTCTAAAAGCCTTCCAAATCTCTCCAATCACCTATCCAGTTGTTTATCTCTCTTCAGCTAGCTCCACCTTCTATTGTTATTTTATTGTTTATTTATAACTTTTAGTTTTTGTTTATTGTTTGTTCTTGTGTGCGTGCACTAGATCATTTGAAAGAAAAGTCTATCAAACCATTACATGAGCTGATGTGGACCCAGACGACTACGTTGAAGCTCTCAGAAAACCACATGTCGCAAGTTAAGTCACGAAACCATCCTTTGATCATCTTGAGAACCTAAGTAGAGAACTACTTAGTTATTTTATGCATTATTTACTTGCAAAGTTATTTTGGCGTAATATTACTTTCAAATAATCATGTTACATTAGTTATTGCCCTGTGCTTAACTTAATTGTTATTGCTGATACCATAAACTACCATACCAGGTATAGGTTGTACACCTCATCAGATTAATACTATAGTGGATAAAGCCACCAAACTTCTATACACATACATTTGTTATGCCCGTCGTCACATGATGATGCTGTCGGGCTGCATAAAATATTGTTTTGATATAAATCACGCACCTTGAGTGATATGGAAGGTAACTCCGGGTGAAGGTGGTGTTCTGGATATTATGACATGTATTACGGTGTTTATTATATGCATGTGCAGTGTTAATTTAGTTGCTTCCCCGGATATAAGGATAAACCCTCTTATGCCATAGAAAGTGATATAATTTGCGTCCATCCACAGGACCGAGTAATCGGACTTAACCTAGTACGTGGTCCCGCTATATGAACGATTGTTAGAAGCTCTAGAGCATATAGGAGTGGATATGTGCAAGGGGTCGCAGTCAATTGACATGATCTCACAACAATGGGCAACCATGAAAGTGCGACGGTGAAAACTTTGCCTAGCGCTGGCAAGAGTCGACCACTAAGATGGTCCAAAGGATCCACTGGGCAGTGCTAGCAGTAAGTGGGACTAATGAACGGTTCTGTTATCTCGACTCTGATCCAGTCGTGGTATCGTGTGGGTAAAGCTGGGCAGACGCTGCAGAGTCGTATTGTATTCGAATACGCCGTGCTCCCGGTTAATGGAGATGTGTCATTGGGTGATTCCTATTTCTTATGGTGTGAGTAGATTTTATAATTAAAATTTGGATTGGAATAAGATAAGAATGATTGTGATTAATATTGCTACGTTTTTAAACTAACGATTTATAAATATTTACAAATAAATTTTTTATTAAAGTAGGGAAAAACTACTTATAATAGGCTTGTTATTAACCGTCTTGATGAACCCTATATCCTTGTACTACTTACATGTATTCTTCTTGTATCCTTTGATCGTGGTTTGCTGGGTACGTTTTTACTCACCTCTTGCATAAAATGTGGTTCAGAAGAGCAGGTCTTCGTCAAGGTTACTCGTGTTAGGGTCGCTTCCTCCGCTCATGCTCGCTTGTGGTGTTGTTAGGTCTTCTGCTTGCTGCCTGGTTGGTCTTTTTGAAAAGCTAGGACGACGTGCCATATTTCCGCTGTTAAGTAAGTTTTATTCGCTGAGTTTGTGCTTTTATATCTTTTCTGTGTGCAACTGAACCCTGGACAGTGTGGCTAGTGGGATTCCTGTTTATTTCAGATACATCCTACAGTTTATGTGTATAAAGTTTACATATATAAATTTATATGTATAAAGATTTTTATATATTAAGTTTATATCTATTATTTTTTGTATATATAATATTTTATATCTTTTTTTATGTATATATATAAGTTTACATGTGTAAAGTTTACATCTCTAGAGTTTATATGTCTAAAGTATATATATAAGTTTGTATGTTTAAAGTTTATACGTCTTATCCCAATCATACGTATCCCAGAAAAAATTTAAAGAGAAAATATATTGGGTTACTATTTAATTCTTTTTTTGGGCCCAACTAGCTGGGCTAGCCCACCTTGCCAACCCAAAAGGGAAAAAAATTAAATGGGAAAAAAGATACACGGGCTTGTCTTCAGGTGGGCTGGTTACGTGGGCTGCTTAAAAAACCGTTCGCCCTCTCCGCATGGTTCGCGAATTAGCGCCGCCCTGCTGCCTCCAACAACCATGCGCTTCTGTGCCCCCAGGAGCCCTGCCGCCGCTCGATCCGTGACGACAGCAGATGTGCGACTCGCGGCGGTCGGCGAGTGGCACATCCTGCTGTCGTCGCGGATCGAGCCACGGCAAGTACTCCTTCGACACGGCGAGCGCCGCGTGGAGCAAGGCGGGGGCGCCCTTCCGCGGCCGCGCCGATCGAGCACGGCCTCTGGTTCGGCTTCCCCGTCGCGGACGACGACGCCCTCGCCGCCTGGGACCTGTCCTCCTCCACCGCGCAGCAGCCGCAGCTGCAGCCACCGCCGGCGGCCCACCGAGGGTGCAAGGGCTTCGCGGTGCCGGGGACGACGCACTCGTCGCATGTCGTGCACCTCGGCGGCGGCAAGCTGTGCGTCGCCAAGATGTTCAGTGTTCCTACCTCACGGCGGGGGGCATGCATGCTGCCAGTGTTGCTGCGACTTGGAGCCGCTGGATACTAGGAGCTTCGCCATGCTCACCGGCGTGGAGGTGGTGCGAGGCCGCGGCGACAAGGTTCGCATCATCAAGCACAAGTCGTGCCGTTATAGTTTGCTTAACACTGCGGAACCTATAGTGTACTCTGACTAATCCTGCGGAACCTATAAGAGTATTTTGTTATCCAAAATTTTGTATGGGTTCATCTAAAAATATTGGACATAAAAATTACGCTCAACCAATAGAAATCTAAAAATAAATAATTTATATTAGTAACTCATATTTTTATCTCAAATTTACAATTGATGTAATTTTAGGCATGAATAAATATTAGGAATATATTTGGTAACCCGTTTGAATTCATAGAGTATTTTCTAGTTCAATTCTTAAAATTTAGTTTTAGAGATCAATTTTAGATATCTCTTGAAGATGCTCTGAGTTCTGAGTTATAGTACCTCGTTTCTTTGGAGTTGTTTAATAAGCACCGGCCCGTTTGATTAATCGTGCTGTTTTGGCAGGATGGATATTTGTCGCTTAGCTTTAAAACCACCCATATTTATTCCTTAGATTTCAAATCTCTTCATTCAATAGCTCTGTAAACTCACTCCGGTTTCAATAGCTGTGTAAAATCATTTTGTAACAAAGGAATTTCAGTAGTAGATGGCTTCACTAATGGTTGCATATTTACTAACGTAAGTAGTGGATAATTGTAAGTCACGAGTTAAACATGCTCACCTTACTTGTTTTCAATACAATTAAATCTTACTGCCCTCAAATGACATAGACTCGTTGTCAATTTTTTTTTGAGAATTAGCATTATTTTAATGGAAAATCACAAAATTAGAGAGCATCGATAAAAAATTATAAATTTAGGGTCCTGTTGACTGTCGTAGTTCGATAGGACCCCTATCAAACGGCCAACAGTCGACTGGAGAGGAGATCGGACTAGATCACTAGCGTTGCAGTTCAACAGGACCTGTCGAACTACCGTTGTTCGACATGGTGGCCTGTCTAACTGCCAAAGTTAGACAGGGGGCCTGAACTACGGCAATTTAACAGGTCTGGCTGGCTCAGCAGTCGAACGGGTGGTGAGCCCTATCGAACTCCCTCCATTTGATAGTCTCTAGTCGAACGCCCACCGTTCGATAGACCCCTAAATTTGCGATTTTTCCGGATAGCCTCTACTTTTGGGATTTTTTATTAAAATAACGTTAATTCTCAAAAAATTTCCTCGTTGTCATTTGAACATTCTTCAAGAATGCATGTGACGTCAGATATATTCTCGTGTCATATTTCATGTTATTCTTGTTGAAGGTTTCAATTCAGTTTCATGGTCCAGGTAAACAAGGGCGGAGCTACAAAGAAATATAAGGGGGTGTCACCTAATTTCTTTTTAGTGCTTTGAACTAGGTTCTGACGGTTACGAGTGTCAATTTGAATTAAGTGAGTGTATATATGGTGAAAATAGATTAACACTAACAAAAAAATTTTCTAAACTGGGTGCCTGGGCACTCCCTACCCATAGAGTAGCTCTGCCCCTGCAGGTAAATGTGTATACCAAATCTCATCCATATGTAACTCAATTTCTCTCGTCGTAAATTCTATACCACATCATTATTTTTTAACTATGTAACGTATCATTTAATGAGACTGAAACCTTCGTAAAATACTTCCACTCAAATTGTACAAATGCACGGTGGATATTTAGTACTACCTCCGTTTCATAATGTAAGATTTTCTAGCGTATCCTAAATTCATAGAGAAATCAATGAATCTAGACATATATATATAAACAATATATATTGGTTAATAGATGAATCTAAACATAGCTAAGACTTCTTACATTATGAAACGGAGGGAGTACAAAGATTAGGGTATGTAGGTTCGTAGGTTTATTGGGGTGATCTGCGTATGATATAAATGGTATGTTTGTACTACGTTTAGAAAAGAAATATGTCACGGATTACTTAGAAGCGACGAGAGATCGAGCTCAGTGCTATTGACTCGATCTACTCTGTCATAATACAACCTTGTCTTTTTTTTTCATGCTTATTATTTTAAAGCAAAATTTAAATTTTCAACCTTAAATTGAAAGTTAATTTTGAGGTTTTTTATTATGGTTTATTTTTCTATATTTTCTTTTAGATAGAAAACATGTATATAAAAGTTTATTTATAAATTATTTTTTTACCTCTTATTTTGCCTTTTTCTTGAAAAGGTCAAAAGATGACCCTGACCGTTTCTACTGCTGTTTGTATACGTCTTCTCCTAAGTACTGCCGTTTTATTCTTTTAATTATCCTCGAAGAAACGCCATCTTTCTCACCTGACCGACAAATGAATGATTCCATTAGAATTCAGGACAAGTCAATTGGAACGTCCCAACCCTGGTTCAGTGAGTGAGAGAGTGGCCATGTGTAGTCAAATATCGTCATATGTATGCGCATAGCCTATAAGCCTCTTTGAAAGGTGGTAATGGGTTCAACTATTTTGTCTATAAATTTAAGGGTTGGGTTCAAAATATATTAAAAATAAAATTTTATAGAGTTTTGCGCTAAAAAAAGTTAAGGATTAAAAATGTTTGTCAAAGAACCCAATGCCCTTAGCGCTGATATCCAAAATTGCTTGCATCACTGCTGATGTCACCACCACCACCACCTAGTCTGTTTTTAACCAGGCATCGATGCATCACCGTTTGAGATGTTGTTCGTGAATACCATGACACTGCAGTCTACTTGATTGCATTAGAAGCGATGATAAAGCTCACTAAGCACAAACACAGTGCTCCTGCAGGGTGTGCATGGTGAGTAATCTTGGAGAGGATAAGCGGCCTTGTCATAGTGTTGGGGTGAGGTCTTAGGCGACGCTGTAAGCCGCATGGGATGAGTTCGTCACCCCACGTGCACCAGATCCAAAGCGGAAGACGGGTGTTGGCTTGGAGAAAAGATCAAGGAATATGACGAGCCCCGATTGATGATCCACATCATATGAAGTTGATCCATTGCCCCCTGAGCTTCATCCGCCTCGGTCCAAGCTTAATCCCTTGTCACCGCCATCGGGGCTGCCATTGAGCATCGCCTCCACCCGTTAGGGTTGTCAAGGAGAGAGAGTCAAGAGGGGAGGGATCTACGGTGGAGTTAAGTAGAGCTTCTAGGCTTCTGTGTGTATCAACGTAGTTTTTGCATCACTATTGGTGTGAATTTTACATCAACACCCTGACATGTAGGTCCGCCTACACATCAAGGTTATTTATGTAAAGGTTTATTTTTTTTTGAAAGGTTCAAAATATAAATATTGGAACTGTTTTGTTAATTAGAAGTATTACAGAGGTTGAATAAAAAAACAAAGGAATCTTGATGAGTGTCATGTATCGTAGAATTAATATCTATAAACTATAGAGTGGGGTTCGGATCATCTGCATGACTACAGATGACCACTACTCATGGCAGCGGAATAGTAAAAATGATATGGACAGTAAAAAATACTGTAGCCATAGTGTTTTGGATACTATATAATCACTACAGTATTACCCTAGAACTCGATCTAGACCATCGATTTTCATCCAACGGTAAAAAATAGTCTAAATATACGTTACCTGATCTCTCTACTGCAGCACATGCTACTATCGAGGATTCGGATTCAATATACTGCCACATCTTCCTCCGTAGCATATGCCGTTATGTTGAGATCACTCCTTGCAATGTTCACGCAGTAATACTATGACTGCAAGTCTGCAACTCTGCCGAATACAGTTTCTTCTATTGTTTGTATACGCCATCTCCTGTTTTCTTCATTTAATTACCCTTCTAGAAACACATCTTTCCCATCTGATTGAGGAAGAAATGATTCCATCAGGATTCAGGACAAGTCAATTGGGACCTCTCCATTTCTCCAACCCTTGTTGAGTGAATTACTATCTCTGTCCCGAAATAAATCTATTTTTTAGTTTTTAGATAGAATGTTTAACTCTTCGTCTTATTTAAGAAGTTTTAATAATAAAACATAGATAGTACGTTACGCGTGACTAATTTTTTAATTTTTTTAATAAAATTTTTAAATAAGAAGAATGATTAAATGTTCGATACACAAACCTACCAGAGTAGTAGTGGCCATGTCCATATCAAATTAATGTAGCCATACTTAGGGGTTGTTTAGATGGCTAAACATTTTTTAAGTCCTATGTCACATCGGATGTTTGGACGCTAATTTGAAGTATTAAACATAGACTATTAATAAAACCCATCCATAATCTTGGACTAATTCACGAAACGAATCTAATGAGCCTAATTAATTCATGATTAGCCTATGTGATGCTAAACATTTACTAATTATGGATTAATTAGGCTTAAAAAATTTATCTCGCGGATTAGCTCTCATTTATGAAATTAGTTTTTTATTAGTCTATATTTAATACTTCAAATAAAGTCCAAACATCCGATGTGACTAGAGACTAAAAATAAATCCTTACAAACAAACACCGCCTTAACCATGTCAAATTATAGTACGCGTGATATAAAACTGCTTGCATCACCGCTGATGTTACCGCCACCACCACCTGGTCTGTTTCCAACCAGCCATGTATGCGTCAGAGCAAGTTCAATAATATCTGATGTCACATGTCATACACATATTGTTTCTTGGAGTCCATGTTATAGCTGGTTATAAATCTATAGCTCGCTGCTCTTATCTCTTATCTTTTTAATATATGTTTATAGCTGACTTAAAGTATACTATTGTACGTGCTCTCACTGCTTGCTATATACTGGGAGGTGAAAGAAACCGGCCAAACGGGCGCCTCCATAAATACAAACTCGCGGGCCACCTCTCCGGTATCATCAGACAAACACACCACACCACACACCACCGAGCAGCAGCAACCAGAGCTGAAAACCAAGCAGAAGCAAAGGACTCGCTCGCTCGCTCGATCGGCATGAACGTGGGATTGGCGCCGTGGGGGGTGGCCGCCGCGGCGGCGGCGGTGCTGCTGGCGTCGTGGGCGTTCAAAGCGGCGGTGCACCTGGTGTGGAGGCCCCGCGCCATCGCCAGGCGGCTGCGGGCACAGGGCGTTGGCGGGCCGGGCTACAGGCTCTTCTCCTCCGGCAACCTCGCCGAGATCAGGAGGTTCTGCGGTGAGGGCGCCGGCCTCGTGCTCGATGTCTCCTCGCATGATTTCCTCCCAATCGTGCAGCCACACTTCGGGAAGTGGATTCCCCTCTATGGTACGCTATTATTTGTTTTTTTTATTATAATTCTCCATCGATCATACATACATACTCACTCCCTAAAAAATAAATTTAATACCGAATATGACACATCGTAGTACGACGAATCTAGATAAAGCCACAAAAGTATGTCCAAATTTAAGATGTATCATGTTCAGTAATAGGTTGGATTTTTATAGGACGGAGTGAGTAGTTAGCATTAATAGTTATACGAGAATAATTATACGATAATATGTTTTAAGGAAAATTTATGTAAACGTTCTAAAAGTTAAATCAAATCTTGTTTTAAACGTCTAATGTGTTTTCTAAAAAGAAAATACTAGAGAACATATTGAGTATCATAATTTTTGGTGCTAGTTTATGTTATTAATGTATGTAATTATGTGTCACAGGAAGGATATTCTTGTACTGGTTTGGTGCACAGCCAAATATATGTTTGGCCGATGTGAGCATGGTGAGGCAAGTACTATCGGACCGAACAGGGATTTATCTGAAGAACGTGACGAACCCTCATTTTGTACGCCTACTTGGCAAGGGGCTTGTGCTCACTGATGGTGATGAGTGGAAGCGTCACCGCAAGGTGGTCCACCCAGCATTCAACATGGACAATCTCAAAATGATGACGGTGACCATGTCTGCCTGTGCTCAATCCATAATGTCAGAGTGGGAAGCAAAGTTGGAGACAAAGGGTAGTGTCATTGAGATTGAACTGAACCAGCAGTTTGAGGAGCTCACTACGGATGTGATCTCCCACACGGCATTTGGTAGTAGCTACAAAGAGGGGAAGCATGTCTTCTTGGCACAAAGAGAGCTTCAATATCTTGCCTTCTCCACCTTCCTCACTGTTCAAATCCCATGGTTCAGGTACAGACACATTTAATTTTCCTTATTATGCTTATATTCAGAAAGCACATAGTGATATATCCATGCATTTGGCAAAATTAATCAGCTACCTTCCGACCAAGAAAAACCTCAAGACACGGTCGCTTGACAAGAAGGTGAGGGGCATGCTCATGAACATCATCAAGAGTCGGCTCGCCAACAAGGACATAGATGGGTATGGGAATGATTTGCTCGGGCATATGTTAGAAGCATGCATGCCAGAGCACAGTGAAAGCCAATCACAACTGAGCATGGATGAGATCATTGATGAGTGCAAGACTTTCTTCTTCGCAGGGAACGACACCACCTCACGCCTGCTCACATGGACAATGTTCCTACTCGCCACGCACCCAGAGTGGCAGGAGAAGCTAAGGGAGGAGGTGGTGACTGAATGTGGCAGCGAGGTGCTCACCGGTGATATGCTCAACAAGTGGAAGCTAGTCAACATGTTCCTCCTCGAAACCTTGAGGCTATACAGCCCTGTCTCACTCGTACGAAGGAGGGCTGGCACTAATCTTGAGCTTGGTGGCATCATGTTGCCCAAGGGCACACTATTGACAATCCCAATAGCCACGATTCACCGTGACACTAATGTGTGGGGAGAGGACGCTGGTGAGTTCAGGCCAAAGAGGTTTGAAAACGGGGTGTCGAGAGCGGCGAAGCACCCAAATGCACTGCTCTCCTTCTCGAGTGGGCTGAGGTCATGCATTGGACAGGACTTTGCAATGCTCGAGGCCAAGGTTGTCATCGCCATGATATTGCAGAGGTTCTCCTTCACATTATCACCAATGTATATCCATGCGCCCATAGAAGTGATCACGTTGCGTCCCAAGTACGGGCTTCCTATGGTCCTTAAGAGCCTCAAGCTCTAAGGGGAGATACATAACATATATCCGAATTATGCTACCTTTCTTATGCCACTTCAGTTTATGTATGAGTAATTTCTTATATTGATGTTATTTAGGTAATGTACTGATATATTTCATTTGTAAAAAAATTGGATGTGAATTTATATGCTTTGCTTGTTGATCGGGTATAAGAAACTTTGTATTGGTAGCTTATCAACCAAGCAGTATTGTTGACTTTCTAAAAAAACAGTACTTTTGATACAAGGTCAAAAGAAGAAGACTGCGCAATACTCTAAAGTCAACCTGTTGTTTGTACACTTAATGTCTAGATTGAGTCTTTATGACGTGTAACACAATAATTTTGAGAACTCCATATTAACCCGTCGACAGTTCCATTTCTCTAAAATACCCCCTTATACCCCTTAGCTTTATGTACCATTTTCAGACTAACTAAAAAAAGGGCTCTAGTAAAAAAAAATCATATTTATGAAAATCAATTTTCCAATAAAAACCATTTTTTTTAGAAAATTATGTATCTGTACCTAACTTTTTCATAAATAGTCGGATGAAGATAAATTTATATCAAACTTAGTTGATAACTTTTTCCAATTTAAACCATTTAAGCTTCCAAATATTCGCTATGAAATTCAAAGATCTATTTTTACAAAATTTTAGATCTATGATTACAATAACCTCCAATAGACATATGATCTATGTGAGAGTTATATAGTTCTATGAGATATACAAGTTTGTACTTCATCCCATTTTTTATTTGAAATCATTTATGGAGCGCAAAGAACTATTTTAAGTTCCAAACAATGGATATCAAAACAATAGCATTCTACATATAGACAACAAGTGTTGCGTAATGAGATGCTTATGTGATTTGTGTGAAAGAGAGACGTCTTAGGATTGAATCCTATAAATCAAAATTTATGAATTTAGTTTGAAGTTTTGCCTAAATCGCCAGTTAGGATGCACATTGTGTTATAGATGTTTACTAAAATGTCAAAAATGTGTTTTTGATTCTACTTTGTACACAAGATCAAAATGTGAACATTAATTGATTTTCGCTAGTGGCTGCGTTATGTTGCCTGGCAGCAAAAATTGATCTTTGCTATCAGTCAATTGCCACCAGTGAAGATCGATGATTTGCATTGACATTTAATTACTAGCAGGGTGTCTGGCCAGCTAGCAAAAATGTGCTTTAGTCGTCAGTAAAAAGATCTCTTGTAGTAGCATACGATACAAGATCCCAAGATGACCTCTCTGCTTTCTCCCCTTTGATATCATCCTAGGTCTCCTCTCCTCGCATTGTGATGAGCTTCCTCAGTTAGAGCTCGAGTGAGCTTCTTATCTAGCTTTGGTAAACTTCTTGACGTTAAACTAGTTTCCTATATAATATAAATAAGCTAGCTAAGAGGAAAATTTGTGGGTAAAGTTGTACTCCTGATCATAGTAAACTATTTGAATAGTCGTGGCTGCGGTTATGGGGCGAACTGCCAAACTCGCTGGGATTAATCTCAACTCTAATAACTTGATCAATTTGGAACTATTTTGACCCTGTTGTAACGTGGTGTAACGTTGGGTAGTGGTTTGGGTTTGTCGCAATGTTATGTAACGTTGAATAGTGGTTTGGACCTATTGCAACGTGGTGTAACGTTAGATATTATTGGATGATTATTTCAAGTATTTAATTTATATTTTATTCAGTCTATTTTATTTACAGTTTTGCTAAATACTGCTGCCTTATGCAAACTAACACCAGCCTCTCCTTGTTATCTATTGCATTCATTTCTTTTCCTCTCTTGGGTGCTATCTGTTGAGTGATGTGATTTGTACTTGTCACGTCCAGAAACTCCTTACACGAATTTCCGAACTTTGTTATGTATTAAATCCCCGTCCAGGACTAGCCAGGGTACACCAATAGACAAAGTCGATTACATCACCAATGTTCTTAGAAACAATAATAAATGACAATTAAAGTCTAACGACATGCAGCGGAAAACAAAGTAAAAGACGTCGGGCTCCAACGCAGCTTGGCTCCAATACACAAACAACATCTTGACATTGGACAAGCATCAAACCTCTGGGTCACCTCCATCTCAATAGTAATCTACCACTGAAGGGGAAAATTACGCAAGACTGAGTACAACCACGTACTCGACAAGCAGCACGGAAAGGGAGTAATAAATGAATGCAGGTAAACTCAAGGAGAGGCTAGGGTTAGCTGCACAAAAGCAACAATTAGGTAAAACAAAGATTTAAATAGAATAACATGATTTAAATAAATAAGTAAAACAATTTAAATAAAACATCTCCACGCTGTTCAATGGTACACCAGGTTGCAACAGGCCCAACCACTACTCAATGTTACACCACGTTGTAGTAGTCCCAAGTGAAAGTCAGTTTACTTAGGTTATTAAAGGTTCAATCTGGGAGTCCGCTCGTGACCGTGGGCATGGCTCACTCTGATCAGAGGTGTACTACTATACCCACCAGACACGACTGCACTGCACTTAAACATGCGCCGACGTGTCACCATGACACACCGGAAATGAGCCCGTGATAGGACCCGTCACATAACCCTCCCTATTTAATCATACCACACTTCAGATTTCACCCCCTCCTTTACAGCAAGTCGGGCAGTCCTCTCTAGTGCCTTGGTGAATCTGGAAGCAACATAGGCCATCACTACACCACCCTGACTCCCATCCATTCTCCATCACGCCCACCTTTACCTTGGTACATCAAATAGTTCGAAGCTACGCTTCAAATCCCACCTTGCCCTTACTCGGCTTGTGGTTAGCACTAAATTACTTCCAGGGTTTCCCATGAACTGGTCCTTAATTATCATGGGTGCAACTTTCAAAACCGTGCACACATGGCCCACCATTATCAGTATTTTAGTTGAATTTAACACTGACCGGGTAATGAATCATTAACAGCTAAAATCAGTCAAGCAGTGATTACAGATTCCGATGTGCTAATTGTTCTAAGCAGCACTAAGCATGGCCTAGACCTAATTCTATTTCAATTACCCCGGGTATAACAAGGACAAAGAATGGGTAGACAATAGCATAATCACAATAGGTCAAACCCGAAAAATAACATAAAGTAAAGTACGGTAAATACTTTAAGTAAATAATGCATGTTTGAAGGAATAAAGCAGGAAAATTTTACAATAAATAGGATCAATATGGTCAAAAGGAGTGCCACTTGCCTTGCTTAGCCTCAGGAGGATCTCGGGGATGATCTCGAAGTAAAGCAGTGCTTTGGCAGGGTCCGAATTTAAGCGACATAGCATAAAAATAAATAAACAGGAACAAACTATATCAAAAGAGAAAAAGAAACTATTTTTAATGGATTCTTGACATTTTTCTGGATTTAATGAAATTTGAATGGACTAAAACGGAGATTAGATGAATTAGTTATGAATTTTAGAAGTTTTCTGGGTTTTTAAACTAAATAGGAAAAATCCTAAATTGATTTATTTCGCAATAATGAGGTCTTGCTGACGTCAACCCGAGGGGAGAGCGGTGGCGCTGACAGGTGGACCCCACCTGTCGGTGAGAGGGGAGGGTAGCCAAGAGGCTGGTCCGTGGGGCTAGGGAGGAGAGAGAGGGGGAGGCGACGGGGTGGTTGGCCAGTGGGCCCGGCTAATAGGAGGGATGGGGAGGCTGGCTAGCGGGTGGGTCTCGCTGGCCAGTCGGAGAGAACAGGGGACGAGAGAGGAGGTGGCCGGTGGCACTCGGTCGGCGGCGACACGGTGCACATGCGCGGCGGCGACGACGACTACATCGGTGATGACGCGGGAGACGGCGGCGCAAGGCCGCGGCGGAGAGGGGAGGGAGAGGCGTCTGGGTGGCACAGTGGCGAGGGCGGCAGGCAAGCGCAGGTGTGGCCGTCTGTGGCTTGGGGACAGCGTCGCGAAGGCGACGACGATGGTGATGGCGGTGAACAGCTGCGATGGTGAGCGATGCACACGACCGGCGACGGCGCACGGCTCAGCAACGATTGGCCGAGGAGTAAAAGAGAGAGGGGAGGAGAGTGGAGGCGCTCACCGGCGACGAGGAGGCGGCGGTGACAACGTCCTGGGCGAGGCGGAGGCATTAACGTGGCTCCGCCACGGCATCGGACGGCGAGGGGAGGACTCGGCGGTGGCATTCAGCGACGGCGGTCAGGCGTGGAAAGGAATGGCATCGTCGTGGGAAGGCGAGGGTTTTAAAGAAGGAGGAAGGGTGGCCGACATGGAAAGGAGAGGGAGGGATGGAAGGTGGAGCAAAATTAGAAATCTGTGGCGCAATTAGCGGTGGACGACGGTGTCTGAGCCAGACGTGGGGAGGGACGGCCTGACGAGTGGGGCCCTGTCACGCATAGAAATTTATAGCAATTTCTGAACAATAGCATGCATTAATCTCGGTCCAGAAATCAGCCCGAGTACACACTACGACAAATTAATACACAGTTCCACGACTTAAAAACAAATAAAAACAATTATCTATCGAAATGCAGCAAAAAAGGAGAACAAGACTAAAATCATCTAATCTTCAGCTTGGCGATGACGGCTTCACACCATAGGCATTCTTGACGGCGGACTGAACCTCACTTCAACCTTCGGAACTACGTCCTTCTGACAAAGGCTCTGGCTCTTGCTCTGGTGGGGAAAAAATTAAGCAAGGCTGAGTACAAATCACCGTACTCAGCAAGTAACACCCAAGGTAGAAAGAATAATGAATGCAATAGGGTATCAAGGATAGACTACGGTTAAATTGGACAAAGCAGCATTTATAAGCAAAGCAGTAGATAAAATAGACTAATTAAAAGTAAACTAAAGAGTTAAAATTATCATCCACTGTCCAACGTTACACCACGTTGCAACAGGCCCAGACCACTGTCCAACGTTACACCACGTTGCAACAAGCCCACACCACTGTCAAACGTTACACCACGTAGCGACAGGGTCAACCCTCTGCCCAACATTACACCACGTTGCAATAGAACCAAACGACTGCCAACGTTAGACCACATTGACAGGGTCAAACCAGTTCCAAGTTCATCAAGTTATTAAAGGTTCAACTAATCACAGCGAATCTGTAAGTTTGCCCCATAACCGCGGGCACGACTATTCGAATAGTTTTACTCCGCAGAGGTGTATAACTTTACCCATAAGACATAGCTCCACTACACTTGAACGTGCGCCGGTGTATCACCACGATACCATGAAAAGGAAACTGTGACACAGGCTAGGGAAAGAGACCGACGAAGGGGGCCCATGGCCGGGTGAGAGAGGGGGATGATGGGTGGGCTCCACCTGTCAGAGAAAGGGAGCGGCTGACGGGCTGGGCCCGCTGCCCAGGGAGAGAAAACAGAGAGGGGGAGGGGAGAGCTCGGCCGAGCGGTGGCGGACGGGAGGCGGTAGCGGGCGGCGGCGAGCGGTGGGGTGATGATCGGCGGCGATGTATGTAACACCCCTAAAATTGACTAAGTTTTAAAACCGTTTTCTTTTCTTGTGAATTTTAAAATTTCGCATGTCGTTTCTTTTGATTTTGAAAAAGTCTGTTTTCTTGATAGTCTTTCTTTCGTCGTTTTGTTTTCTTTTGAAAGTGCAAAGTTCCTCCTTAAATTCTTCCGTTAACCGATGATCGGTCCTGTCGCCGAGTTTCGGTTCCGCTATATTTCTTCCCCTCGTTACCAGCCCGTTTGCTTCGGATGTGCTAAGACTGATATATCTCTTTTTCCTTCCAGTCCAATCCAGTCCAACGCCCACAGCCTCCAACGAACCCACATACCCAGGGTTGTCTTCATCTCTACCACCGGCGTCGCTAGAAGCTACAACCGACGATGCTGTCGTCATCTTCATCTTGCCACGTACTTGCTTGATCACAACCCATCCACATCGCAACCGACGTACTTGAACCGACTCAAGCCGAGTATATAAGATCATCATTTTCTTAATTGCATCGCTGCTGCTGCTTCCTCCAAACTCCCTCTCTGTCTCCCCTCTCCTGCTGCTGCCACGCTCAGAGAAGAAGGCTACAGCGATCTCCTTCTTCATTCCCGTGAACCCGCGCCGCCTCCCACTATCGGAGTCGTCACAGCCTGTTCAAACTTCGCCGGAATTCGAGTTTTGGTCGCCGGCGTCCAACTGCGAAATCCGTCGCTCTCATTGCTCTATCTTTAAAATTAGTGGTAAAAATGGAACCTAGACCTTCTATCCCACCTTTCCCCTCTTTTTCTCCGGCGAAATCGTCGCCGGAATCATGCCAACACCATCGCCGGAGCTACCGCCGGCGCTCCCCTGTTGGCTGCCGTCGGGCCGCACGGCGCCGTGCCGGTCTGTGCCTTCCCGTGCTCGGCCGACGGATCCTATAACGCCGTCGACCTCCCCTTAACCTCCCAGGCCGCCGCGCCCTCGTCGGAGTTCGCCGGAGCGCCGCCGCCGCGGCTGCCCCCATCGCCTGATCCAGGCCGCCGCCGCCAGCCCGTCAGACCGCCTCCCGGTCGCTGCCACCGAGGGGAGCGAGACCCCCTCGGCCTCCCGCTGCCGTAGCCGCCTCTCCCCAGCCGGAGCCGGCGTCCTATATCCGGCGCCCCTCCATGGCCACCTCCCTGTGAAAGAACGAGAGAGAGAGAGATACGGGAAAGAAAGGAAGAAGAAAGGGAGGAGAGAGAGAATAGAGTTTTTCTTATTCGAAAATAATTCCAAAAATTCCCTTTTTCACTTTAAACCTATTTACCTATCCATTTGACCGCCGATTTCAAATCCGAGACCTATTCTAGACTTCTTGAATTATTCCTAGTCAAATGAAACCACTTTCATCGCCATCTGAGCATCTGTTGGCGCGACCCTATTTTTGACTTTAAGGGTGTGCGACCGATAAAAACCCCGAAAATCCCAAAAATCATTCCTAGCATTCATTCCACCTTTTTCTGCCATTTCTAAGTTTTGGTGTTTATTTGGTGTTAATCGCTTATCGGTTTTATTTCATTTGTGTATCGATAGACTGCATCGCCGCTGATATAGAAGGAGCAAGATCGGAGTTCGTCACCGACAGCTACGACACCGCAGTTGTAGGGAGTGAAGCCTGGGACGAGTACGTTGACCCTGAAGGCAAGTCAAGCATCCTTTGATCATAATTGAATCTAATCTAGAGCTAGGTCATATTTTGGGTAGTCGTACTTACCTTAAAGTACATATATAGTGTGCATGTGTTAATTACTTAAATTATCACCTTGAATAGAAGTTACCCATTTATTATTTTGCTTTACATATTGTCATGCCTTGATATTGTGCCTGTTATGCCTTCATAACCCTAGTTTAGAATAGATGATTATATATGGCTATCATTATTTTATGTGAAATTATGGAAGTTACGGATTATTTGAAAAGATATAAGGACTTCACCACCTTATGCCAGTATATGTGACATAGTTTGCACCCATCCACACGATAGAGATACTCGGCCATAACATATGCTGCTCCAGTGAGTTGATGATCTGCAGCCTATCTGTGTATATGGCAATATCGGCCTTAGGTGTGTACTGGCCATTGAGTGTTGTGAGTGTTGTGATTGTTTGAGTAAGGGTACTGCGTGTACCCATAAGAGGTCAGGAGGAGCTGGTGTGCCTCTGAGACGCTCAATAGTGGGTGAAAGTTGTGGCGGGGTTGGAACACACCCCCTCTGCGTTCGGGACGGGGCCAATAGCCACAAAATTCTATAACCCGCTAGGTGGATCTTAGATGAACTTGAGGCAGTATCATGTTATGTTATTCATAACCTGGCTAGCTGTGGGTATCGTGTGGGTAAAGCTGGGTAGACGCTGCAGAGTCGTTTGGTATTCGAATACGCCGTGCTCCTAGTTAATGGAGATATGGCTATGGGTGAATCCAGTGTGTTGGCAAAATGGTAGATTTGGAGTTATTGTTTAATATGGTAAGGTGAATGACATAAAATGATGGTTATACTTGATTGTTATACTGGGTTATTGATTGGGTTTATTTTTAAACTACTGCTAAGGTTAGAGAGTTGAACCAGTTTCCTTCCTTTGTTGACTATGCGTTACTATTTTACTACTTTCCCTGCTTGGCTTGTAGAGTACTTGTGTATTTAGTCTTGCATTCTTTTGGCTCCAGTTGGTCAGGGTGACGTTGCAGGTGAAGCCGAAGAGCTTGAGAATCCACAGGAGTGGGACGAAGATGAAGGCTTTGACTTTTAGGTCGACTCTATGCTCGGGCTGTTCCTGTGGTGCAGAGTTGTGTCTTTTGCTTGTAGAGTGTAAGGCTGTAGGCTCGTTGCGTGTGTCTTAGTTTAGCCTGGAGTTGTACTAAAACCTCGTCGGTTTGTATAATTAATCGAAATACTGTTTCTGTATCATTCTACGTGTAACTGAACTTCCTGGGCGGTTACGTGAAATGTGGGATGCCTGGATTCGGTCCAAGATTGAGCCCTCACAACATACGGCCGGCAACGACTAGTGAACAGCAGTGGGCGACGCTAACAAGTGGTGGCGGCGGCAAACCGAGCAGAGCGAGGAGGCGGGGAAGAGAGAGGCAGCGGGGCTCATCGGTGGCGGCGCGTGCTATGGGAGAGAAGGAAGGGGAGCGGCGACACACCAGCGGGACACAAGGAGGGGCGACGACCAAGCGGCAGCGACGCGGCATCGCGGCTAGGAGAGGAAGGGAAGGGAGACCGAGGCACCGGCCGAACGGGACAGCGACATGGCAAGCGGCAGCGATGGCGGGTGTGGCGCGATGATGTGGCACCGGCCCACGTGGCGGTGACGCACGGGAGCGCTGGGCGGCGGCAACGACCAAGGAGGCCCGATGCGGTGACGGTGGAGCGGGAAGGAGCGGTGGCGTCGGTGGCACGACGACGTGACGGCGGGCGCGCGGCGCGACAGCGATCGCCGTGGAAGATAGGGAGGAGGAAGGGGAGAGGAGCTCACCGGAGGTGGAGGACGGGGACGAGGGGGAGCGATGGAGTGCGACGCCTGGCGGGATCGGTGTCCGGTGGCGAACCCTCGCGGCAGATGACGGCGTTGGTGGTGAGAGGTGAGCACGAGGGAGAGGTGAAGGGCGGCGACGGCTTGTTAACACCAAAATTTTGTAAATTTCCTTATTGGTTTGGATAAGGAAAGGTGCAATTACCGATAGATATTTTATCCGGAAGAGTTCGAATTCATTTTGAAATGATGAAGACCAAGGCTTGGCGGCATAATTTTATCTAGTAGTTAGAGTTAGTTAAGATTTTATCTCTAGGAGATTAGAGTCCGATCGGGACTTGTTTGTTTTCTTTTATCTATTAGAAATCGTGTCGTGTTAGAGATAGAGTTTGTTATTTTTTTATCTATTAGGAGTCGTATCCGACACAGATTAGCATTCACCCGAGAGTATAAATATGTATGCCCAGGGTCATTGTAATCATCTACCAATCAATTAGATCAACTTTTTTCGGTGCATCGCCACCCTCCTAACCGAGGTTTTAACTTCAGCAGAACTTGGCACCTGACATAGGGCTACATCGTCTCGATCTCCAACGGAGGGGTAAGTCCTATGTTCCGCCGGGCCACGGTAATAGTTCGATTAGATTAGAACTGTCTCGTTCAGTTCGGTCTTCTAATCTAGTTGCACGATTGCTAGTTATCGTATCAATTTCAACTTAGATCACTTTCGTGTTTTGAGTTGATCTGGTCAGCCACTTTGGGCGATCTATGTTGGTTTGATATTCGCTATTTGTTATATTCAATCTAGTACTGTCTCGGTTAGGTCCGATCTAGTAGATTGCGTTTGTCAGATGGTTTATATCAGATTGATGTATTTTACTCGTTGTTTTATTGAAGTACCAGCCGATAAGTTATCAGTCATCGGCTCATTGGCTTGATAGGAATCTAGATCTATTTAAATATCTATCCTGACATTGCTAGGTTTAATCTGGAACTGTCTCGATTGGGTTCGATCTTCTATGATTATTGTTAGCAATCTGGGTTAGGTATTTTATAGATCTGGGTTGTTTGTCCACCATCTATAGCCGATGATATTTGCTGATCTACATGCTTATCATATTTACATCAATAGAGTAGCCGATCGCCTTACTGCATTATTTCTATACCAATCGGCTTGATTTAGTTAGATCAGAAGTCATTTATGTTGCATCGGCTTATGTGAATTACATGGGAGTTGGGTTTAGCCGATTGTAACACATGATTCATTGCTTATTCCAAGTAATTCGTCTGTTTATTTATTAGCTTTATCGATCTTCATGTTTCCTATAGTCATATCGTGCTCGACTGCATACTGTTTAGGTTAAGTTCAATCTCTGTATGCCTAGTTCGATCTGGTTATAGGGGCTCGTCCGATCGACTAAGATTAATTGGTAACTTGGCGGATCGCATTGGTATAATATTTACTTTAAGTCTATTTCTAGTGGATTTCGAGCCGATCCAAGCTTTTACAGCCGATCGTTCATTCTATCGGCTAAACGATGCTGCATCAGTATCCGATCGGTTGGATATTTAGTCACCTATCGGCTTGATAGCCGATTGACTTGCTTTACGGTTCATCTTGTTAGTTGCAGGATCAAACTGACTGGCAAGCCCACGCACCATCTAAGAATTTATGTCCTGCACTGGAGCTGTCTAAGATTGACTCCCAGGCCTTCGTGTGTGACACGTCAGATCATATTTTTGACGTAACACGGCTCGAGCGTGCGAAGGGGGAGTGAGCGACGGCAAGGGGAATTTTATATGGAGGCGGGGGCGCGATTAGCGGGCGTGGGGAAGGCGTGCGGCGGTAGCGGGCGGCGTTGGTGGTGGGATTGACGGTGGTGACGTTGTGCGGCGAAGATTGCGGCGCACGAATTGTGGGCGGGACCGCGTGCGCAATCGGCGACGAGATTGGCAAGTGCGGCGATTGCGATGCGACCGAGCGGCGAGGGCGGGGCCGACGGCGCAACGCGGCGGCACAGCACGGACGTAGCGAGCGGGCGAACTCGGTGGCATGGCGTGCGGACGCGCGCAGCGAGGGCGTGCCGTGGCCAGCGCGGCAGCAAGATGCGGAGGCCGGGTAGAGCACGGCGTCCGGGGCGTGACACGGTGTGATGGCGAGCGAGTCGCGGCGCGGTGGGGCAAGCGCGCGGGCGACGCGATGCAGCGGCACGGGCGAACGACGCGAGCGAGCAGGGCGGTGGCGAGAGGTTGACGACGGGCGGAGGTTAGGGATGACAGGTGGGTCCTCGGGTTCCATCTGTCGGGGAGAGAGGAGTGAGGACATCGGGAGGGGAGGGGAGCCAGACTTGGGTCGCGAGGGAGGAGGAGTTGGGTCGCAGCTCGGCCCACGTGGGAGAGAAGAGGACGCCGAAGGGAGAGAGAGGATGGAGTGGGCCGGGAGGAAAGGAGAGAGGAGGAGGGGAGATGGGCTCCGGCCCACTGGCTGGAATGAAGGAGAAGAAGAGAGAGAATGGAAAAAGAGAAAAAGAGAGAAAGAAGGAAGGGAAAAAAAGAAAAGGGGAAAAAAAAGGAAAAGGAAGGATTGAAAAAGGGAAAAGGAAAAAAATTACCTCCAATTTTACCTATTTTTATTAGGTTTATTTAACCAATTTTTATCCTCTAAAATTTAAATTTAAATCTTGTTAATAATTTAAAATGCTTTTAGGATATTTTAGAATATCCAAAAAGCCTCCAATTAATTAATTAATTAATTTGTACACTGGGTTTTCTCTTGAATTTAAATTAACAAATTATTTTAATGTATTATTTAATTATTTTTTGGCTATGGTAAAACTCTGGTCATGACAGGCCCACCCGTCAGTGGGTGCAATGGTAGAAAATAAACTTTGGTGCAAAAAGGCTCAATTTAAAGTCCAAATTTATAATTTAAAATTTAAATTTTAATAAATAAGCATAAGCAAATGCGAAAAGACGCATAGTGAGTACCATTTACCAAGTAAGGCGTTCGATGTTGCCTGTGGCATTTGTATATAATCCACCAATTAAGTTATTAAATAATCTATCGTCTTATTCAAAATTTGTGTGCAAATGCGAATATTTTATGAGTCATTCATAAAACACATTTAGTTATGAATAAGAAAACAAAATAATTTATAATTATGTATTTTTTTGAATAATACAAGGTGTCTAACATACAACTAAAAGCTAACGGTGTCCCAAAAAAGTACATGCTATTAGGGTGATTGTTAAGTTTTTCATGAAAAAAAGTCAAACTGTATATTTGCAGAGAAAAATAATTTATAAATAAGAATTATATATATATATATATATATGTATTTTTAGTGATCTAAAAGTTTATGGTGAAAAATAAACTTGGGTTGAAAAATCTCAAACTCAACTCAAAATTTGAGGTTGAAAATTCATATTTTTGCTTATAAGCATAAGTGTATTGCCTGCGGTAATTAGATATAATCTCCCAATTGATTTTGCCAAACTCAGTTTTTGCATTAATTATACCACTTCCCTGAAATACTAATTGAGTTATTAAATATATATGCTCCTCTCGCATATATATACCGACTCCGAATCGAATGTTGACGCATGCATGGCGGTTCCACGTCGGTTTTGGTCGCGACGGAAGCATGCATGCCATGCGCGCGCAAGCCGACATAATGAAGCACTCCTACTCCGACTGCGAATGAACAGACCAGCTAGCGCTATATATTCAGTCCACGCAGCACGGCAGCAAGCAATTTTCTCATCGTCGATCGATCGATCGATCGGTGAATATATTCAGAATTCTACCTCTATTCTCGATCGACTTCACAGCTCTCTGCTCGTCCCAGTTCCACCCATCAATCACCACCGGTCAATCCCAGCGAGATACAGCGATATCAGAACCACCGGAACCTCCGGAGGTCGAGATGGACCCGGAGGTGAACATGGCGTCATCGCCGCCAGCTCCGGCAGTGCCGCGCTCGAGGTTCATCGTCCGGCTCAAGCTTCCGCCGGCGCCGTGGACGCCCGAGGAGGACGCGCTGCTGCAGCGGCTCGCGAAGGAGAACCGCTTCCGCCGCTGGAGCCGGATCGCCAGGAGCATGCCCCGCCGCTCCGCCAGGTCCTGCCGCGACAGGTGGCGCCACCACCTCGCTCGGGACCTCTACCACCGCCCCCTCACTGCCCGCGACGACGACGAACTCCTGCGCCTCCACTACCGCCTCGGCGACCGCTGGAACGAGATCGGCGGCGCGGTGTACGGCCGCACCTCCCGCATCATGAAACGCCGCTGGAAGGAGCTCCGTCGTAGCGGCTTCCCCGCTGCCGCCGCCACCGCCGCCGCCAGGAAGGAGAAGCCCGCCGGAGCCGAGGACGCTGACAACGACATGGTGGAAATCGACAAGGAGTCATGGGTAGAGCCAGAGTCGCAGGGTCGTCTTGGTCTCGCCAACGCTCTTGCACGACCAGACGATGGCCGGCAGCCTCGAGCTAGGGTTCGCTTGCATGGCACTTTGAGCGTTTACACAATCGGATTTATATATATTGCTTGTATGTATTTTGTTTCTTAATTTGTTTAGCTGTAAGCTTTCTAATGGATCAGCTACTGAAATTAATGTTACATTGATAATTAATTGTATAGTGATGATATTCAAGATCTGTCTTGAGTGATATAGAATTGTAATCTACGGTTTTGCAGGCAACATAATGTATGGACTTTCTCTGTTCTTGAGTAGATAAGCGACGTCATTAATTTGATCAAAAGAAAGTTTACCAATAATTCAAAATACGACAACATTTTTAATGAGAGTTTACCTATAATTTACAAAATCTGACTAAATATTCCACATAACTACAAGACTTTGAAGTCAACTATAAAATTTCAACTCAAAATTCAAAATTCTCAACTCAGGATTGAAACTTTTAATCCCCAATTTAAAACTTTCAACTCGAATTTGGAGCTGTCAACTCACATTTAGAATATTTCAACTTCATATTTGAAAAGGGATCTATTGTCTTAGATGGGCTGGAATTTTTCTTCAGTGCGCCAACAAATCCCACAAGGGCCGCACTTTTGGCTTAATGTGCTGCGAAACACAAAAAGAAATAGGAAATGCCCACAGAATTGAAATGGTTTGGTCGGGATGCGCAAGACGCATGACATGCTTCTACAAAACGTTCTGGGAGTACTTGATATCGCATGACATGACTTAATGTGCTCCATGAGTACTTGATGGAAAGATCTTGGAGTCATCTTTCCAACGGATCCAGCATCATCGTCAAATTCTATCTCGTTTGGCAGCAATCACAGAAACAAGGTGTTGCGTCATCTATATTGGGCCAATGGGATTGTAACTTCGTTTGGGACCCCGGCCCAAGAGGGGCCCAAGTGGAGTGCGCCCCAATCTGGTGGAGCACGACCCGAGGGCACCCTTGGTCGTCCGCTCACCCCTATAAATAGCTAGGTACCCCTTTAGCGTTATTCGGGTTTTGTTAGATTAAAGTTTAGCCATTGCTACTTGTTTGCAGCGCGTGTGTCGGCTAGACCGCCCGTCTGCTTGTTCTTCGGAACCCCAACTTATCATTTGTATTCAATTACTATTTGCAATATCAGATTGCTTTTACTTGTTCTTGCTTGTTTCTTCGATTTGATTGCAGGAATAAGGTTGACTTGCACCGGCAAGATCAACATCCCAAGGAGAGGTGTATCGATTGCTAAGGTGCAACACAACGCCTTATACGGTTGTAGTCGGATCGTTAACGTTTCTCTCAAATTGTAGTTATCACAACTCACCGAAAGATCAGGCCACCCCGTGCACATCAAGTGGTATCAAGCTTTCGTTTCTCGGTGAGTTTTTATCTTCTCATAAACTAGAAAATAGCCAAAAAAATTAGTAGATTAGATCATCCTTAACCTAGACATCCTTGATCCACTGCATTGTTCTTTACAGTTTTTGCATTATTGAGTTTTGCGTTACATCGTTGAGTCATGTTGCTGGTCTTAGCGTGTAGTTAGTTTAGAGTTTCGAGTTCTGATCACGTTTTGTGCCACAGTCATCGCCACCACTGTGTCTGTTGTCATTGGGACCTACGAAAACGGATCTGTCTCGCTGCCAGGGTTCCATTTTTGTGGTTTCAGGAATTTTTCGTTGGTCAGTTTGGAAGTTTCGTCGTTTGCATCTAGCTTTTTTTTTTCCCTGCCATTACCGTGGTTTACTGTCTTACGTGAGGAAGGAGAGAGATCAAAAATTAGTTTGTTTCCTTTTTTTAGTGGAGTTAATAGATTGATTTCCTTACTTTGTAAACAAGAAAGGAAACTTTAGATTGTTTCCCGACTACGAGCAATTAGTTGGTTTGTAAACAAGAACGGAAACTTTAGATTGTTTCCCGATTACGAGCAATAGAATTTGAAGTCAACAATAGAATTTGAAGTCAACAAGAAACTTTGTAAACAAGAACGGAAACTTCCTTAACTTTAGATTGATATCTACAAGACTTTGAAGTCAACAATAGAATTTCAACTAAAAATTCAAAATTCTCAACTCGGATTGAATCTTTTAATCCCAAATTTAAAACTCCCATTTAGAATCTTTCAACTTCATATTTAAAAAGAGATTGTCTTAGATGGGCTGGAAGTTTTCTTTAATGCGCCAACAAACCCCATATGGGCCACACTATTGGCTTAATGTGCTGCGAAATAGAAAAAGAAAAAGGAAATGACCACAAAATTTAAATGGTTTGATTGGGATGCGCCACACGCATGACATGCTTCTACAAAACGTTCGCACGTGCTACGAGCCCCACGTTATAGATATCGGGCACGAAAAACATAGTAATAAATTAGTACATGGTTAATTTATTATTTGTAATAAAAAATTGAAAAATACATTAATATAATTTTTTGAAACAACTTTCTTACAGAAATTTTTTGCAAAAACACAACGTTTAGTAGTTCAGCAAGCGTGTGTGCGAAAACGATAGAGTCTTGGTTAGTAAGAGCAAGTTCAACAGTATAGCCAACTATTAGCTCTAAATCATGTATAATCAATCTAATAGCCAATTCATATGTTAGTTAAGTACAAAACATATACTACACTATTAATGCCTGTTACCACCTGTTATATATATATATAGTGTCTTGGAGTTCGTGTTGTAGATGACTACAACTCGGTAGCTCGCTGTTGTTCTTTCCTCTTTTATCTCTTTAAAATATGTTTATAGCTAGCTGATAGTCTGACATTATACCTGCTCTAAGGTCGGGAGAAGAACAGGACCTTTGTCCTTTTTCATTGCCTCACTATCGACTCTATAGCTATACAAGAGATAATCTATTGTATGCCACTGAGTTTGTCCTAATAAAATAATTTCCTGCTAAGGTTATCACTTTCCATAATATATCATCGAGCTTAAAAAATATTGTTCAAAATTTGAAAAGTCTAACGGAAGAATGCTTGCACATCCATAAACTTGTACGAACACTTTCATATGTTCAAACTTTATAACACACATATATATGGTGGTGCTACCTGAAGCAGAGACCGACCTCCCCAACCAACCCAGCTGCTCGTGGAGTTAAAAAATAACTTACAGATAGGTGGGTGGTGGGTTGTGATGATAATGTTGTAAAGTTAAAATTTAACCATTGTTTAGATTATATCAATGGTTGTTGTGGACTTAAATTTTAACCTATACTAGTACTCATGCATGTGCAATGCACGTTCCACAATATTTGTCGTTAAATATTCCAGGTCTATGAACCTACTATATATAATGTAGTATTGTATGAAATAAATATATACATACATCACTAATGTAGTATGAAACAATTATGATTTGTTGGTACTAAACAAACTCTCCCTCTGTGTACACACTTTCGGTTGTAACTGACTCGTTAGCTCTTCTGCATCAACCAAATGTTTTTTAGTTTGTTGTAGTACCGCCAAGAAAAAATCAATTGATCTCTGTGAGAAGAAATAGAGGCTTACAACTTTTCATCTACGTGTACTAATCAAGTTCTTACAGTTAGCATGGATTAAAAAATATTAGCTTTTTTTTCATATTTTCATAAATAATGCTCCTTAATTAATACCAAAATGTAGCAGAAAAAGTATATCAAGTATAACTTGTATTAGTATAAAAAAACATAGCCATACTGGAAATGCAACAAAGATGCATCTGGACAAATAGAAATATATAACAAAATAGCACAAGAAAAATCCATATCTTTGAATAGTTAAGAACAAAGCTTATTGTATTTTAACAACCTTTAATGGCTTTATGAAAATAATTAAAGTAAAATAAGTGATAAGTAAACATCAAAAGTCACTAAAAAAGCATACAACATTTCCGTTAATTTTCTATTATGGAAGCATATGTCTTTCTTGGGATTTGTTACCGTTACACAAGCTAACAAAACATTTCTATGACATCTAGCCCTTGGGAGTTCTTATAATAAATAACTAATGTATATGAAGGGAAATAGAGAGAAGAATTAAAAAGGCTTCCACTCAGGTGAATAATCCCATTTTCTACATTTTCCATCAAACCAATTTGTATGGTCACATGAAATTTAAAACTACAAAATTGACCCTGAATAGTTATAGGTAACATATGGCTAGGCATGAAATTTGTGTCAAGAGAAAATAGTTATAGGTAACATATTGCTAGTTAGAGGTAACACAGACAGTAGCCATTACTACCGTATCAAGAGAATTCTTATTGCACTGCTACATAAGTAATTGAAACCTATTATACAACCAAAGTATCAAACTAAAGGATGTGACTACACGGATACATGCTGAGACTGGCTCTAGATTGTTTTAGTGGCATTTAATCAACCACCCAATACGTAGGCACCACTGTGGCATGCCACGTCAGCAGATGGAGCGGGTTGGAGCTCGTTTGGATCTATATGACACCCCCGGACAAGTTCGGGATCCAAAAATACATTTTGAGAGTTCAAGAACCTAGATGACACATACATACAAGTTTAAGGACCACCGGTGCACTTCACTTTATATAATGTTTTAAGACTTGATTTATATAGATAGATATGTTTGGGTCGATCAAAAGTGATGGGCTCTAACTTATGGATTTCTTTTGAGCATGGGATCGACGACGTTTCTGCTTAGTGGTTGATGCACTCGCATCCCAGTAAATAATCATTAAGAAAGGGATTGGAAACAGTCTTCTGTTTGGATCAGAAGCCGATTAAATACCTTGATCACATCATCAAAAACAAATGCAAGAGTTGCAAAATAGACTAAAAATACCGACACACAGACACAGGGATGCCTGCTCTTTTTATTGATAGCATATGTAACACAAACATAACACACGTGCATATGCTTTACACTAAAGCGTACCTGCTCAGACAGAGGCTGATAAAAACATACATAACTGCATGCACACACAAGTGAAGAGCACATACATGTAATACTACAATAATAGTGGACACCAAAGGTAATACGAGGATAATACATGCTAACAGCCAAGTCGACTCCTCGATATTGACTCAGTTCTCAGGCACAATTATAGCTATAGCGGGTGAAATGGGAGGTGGCTTTGGTAGGGATGGATCTGGCTGGGGTTTGGGCTCTGGCTTAGGATCAGGCTGTGGCTCAGGTTTTGGTTCAGGTTTGGGCTTAGGGCTAGGGCTCGGCTCTGGCTTGGGTTTTAGGCTAGGCTCTGGTTGTGGCTTAGGCTTTGGGCTTGGTCTTGGGTCAACTTTTGGACTAGGTTGTGGTGCCGGCTTCGGGTTGGGCTGTGGGTTCGGTTGAGGATCTTGCTTCGGGTCGGGTTGTGGCGTAGGTTTTGGGTCGGGCTGTGGGTTCGGCTGGGGATCTTGCTTCGGGTCGGGCTGTGGGTTCGGCTGAGGATCTGGTTTTGGGTCAGGCTGTGGTGTTGGTTTTGGATCCAGCTGTGGGTTTGGCTGAGGGTTCGGCTGTGGAGTAGGCTTTGTTTCTGGTGCTGGTTTCGGTGTTGGGTCAGGTTCAGGCTTGAGGTCTGTAGGCTTCGGATCAAATCTAATACCAATCACACGTCCATTGGCATGGTCAGGAACATTTGCCACCAATGCAATGACAAGAGCCAAATGGAAACACAGCGAGAGGACAGATCTCCTCATCGTTGACACTTCACACTCTACGACCGCTCAAGCTGTGTAGCTAGGTGCGTGTGTGTTGTTGCACAGAATGCAGGGAGATGGCAGGAGATTTATAGCCATGGAGAGCCAACCGGTGGTAGACGCGTGTGAAACTCCCTTTGCAACTTTAGGATGTCACTAGTGATCGACCTTTTCCATCGATCTGTGTAACTTTCGCGCCCACCATCCAATTCAGATCCATCCGTGAAAAAAGTACCAAATAACCGACGACATTGGCTTGTGCCTTGTCGTGTTATTGCAAAGGCCTTGTTCAATATTTACAACGTTAGATCACACGCTTTTCTCACAGCAGAAGGGATTAGAAATGAGAATCCTTCGCGTTGCAGAAAATATTGGATGGAAGAGAAATCTATGATCTGTTGTATTCTGTTCTAATCTATTGTATATTGCACTAGCTCTCATGGGTCTATTTATAGCGTACATAGGAGATAGAAATTTGAAATACAAGATAAATATTCTATCGTATCTCTCTAGCATTTTATATTTATCTCTAGAGTTTTTATTAGACTTCGTTATCTCTAACCATACGTATCTACATCTCTAACACGCGTGACTACACTAGTAATTATCTTGGGGTTTTTTTTATGCGTGCTTGCAGCTACTCGATGTTGTGACTGATTTATGCCTAACTAGGTAGCTTTGGAAGCTTAAGTTATAATGATGCCAAGTTCTTTTCCCCCCACCGTGTGACAGTTAATTCATGCAATTAACTTTGTGGTAATTAAGGACGCGGTTTTACGGCAGGCTATCTTTGACGTGACGTGAATTATATATGATAATCATATCTGATGTGTAACTGTGGTTTGGTGTTTTATTGTTTGCTTAACTATTTTGTTTCAATTTAAGTTGTGAACGTCTAAATTGTTTGATTTGCTGTCGAGAAAACTTGTGAGAGACGCGGGTATGGGCATAATAAATACAGAAAGAATAATTCAAAAATAACTGTACATTGAGCTGGTTTTCAACCCAGTGCATGTTTATGTCAGGACAGTAATCTCAAAATCGAGCTAGCTTTTAATCAAACTCCTACGTGATTGGCTTTTACCAGAGAGCATGTCTCATAGTGTACGCTTACACGTACGTCAAATATGATATAGTTAGTCAGGAAAATTCTTAAAAGATCTGGGGACGTCGAGTATATTAAAATATACCATTTCAAAACAAATAAAATATAAACCCAATTTACAAAACGGTGAACAGTGCATGCACAGATGTACTGTTTGTTTTATTATAGTCTATAAAATTATATATATATATATATAATATATATATTCTAAGAGTAGAACTACTGTATAGCGCTCTGAGTGCTATATAATAAATAGCGCGTGACACATCACAACCAAACCAGATCCCACATCACGTGAGTTAATTTTTAACTCAAGAACATATTGCACACATATTGAGTTATTTTTTTAGTAACACACCTACCGGCAAGTATGCATATCATGAAGTCCCAGAGAGACAACCTAGAGGGGAGTGAACAGGCGTCCTGAAAAATCTTTCAAATATGCACATCAGTACAGGGCCGGACGGTCCGGGCCTTTGGCCGGACCGTCCGGTCGGCACTCTCGGGTTGGGCCGAGAGCTCTGGCCAGACCGTCCTGGTTAGAACACCAGACCGTCTGGTCAGTGAAAAATGCAGATTTGACAGCCTACCTTTTCGGTGATGTTCCTGGGAACGTGATGTGATTTTGTGTGTAATAAAACAGCAGAAAGATCGTAGTAACAAACAGAACATGAAATCATAAGAATAAAGACACGAGAGATTTATCTCCAAGTTCGGATCATTCGATGCTACTCTCCATTGAGACGTCCTGCGAGCGGGATCTCTCTCGATCCTTTCCCTCTCTTGGCTTCCTCCCACAAGGCCAACACGGGTCTCTAAATTCACAACTATGGACTAGCAACTCCTTCGATCGACCACCAAGGTCAAGATCAAGGTGGTTTGCCCAGCCCTAGATTGCAATTCCCTCTACCCTGCAGCCTTCTATGAGAAAGCACAAGAATCCACTACCAATCTTACCTATTCCCTTGCGGAGGTTAGGCACCAACCTTCACAACTTGCTCCCGGGCGATCCACACGAATCGGAGGCTCACGGGCAACGCCTATCCGTCTAGGAGATCAATCTCCAAGAGATCTCAATAGCCCCTTTTATAGGCTGGCAGACGTCACTTAGCCGTTGGAAAAGAAACCTAACCAGACTGTCCGGTTAGGGGGCCGGACCGTCCGACCGACACTTAACTCACTCACTCAGAGCAGGGGCCGGACCAAGGTCCGGCCCGTCCTGCCACCGGACTGTCCGGCTTGGGTCCGGACCGTCCACACACTCGACTTGAGCAGGGGCCGGACCAAGGACCGGACCGTCCTGTCCCTGCTTCAGGAAAAACAACATAGGCTATAACTGGACCTAAACTTAATCCACTCGGCTTAGGCTTACTCCAGGATGCATGCAGAGATTCCAGTGACCCCTCTTAGTAGTATGGAGTTCCTACGACTCAAAAAGAAAAAAATAAAATACGCCTTCGTCTTCGTAGAGCCGTCGCTTCAGGTCACACATGCTCTATGTTTGATCAAGTAATCCTTCAATCAAAATGATCTCTCATCTTCTCTACAATCACAACTCATTAGCGCACACATGCTTGGCTAGCATTGTCATTAATCATCCAAAACTTCGTTTGGGGCTAGATGCACTTTCACATCACACTGTTATGCCGCAGTTAATTTTTAACTCAGTTATTTTTTAACTCCACTAGCTTTTGTTGGGGGTGATGGTGGAGGGGGGTGGGCTGACGTGGAGGTTGATTGGTTGATCGCTGTGCGACGCGCGGAGCATCCACTAGCTTTTGTTAGGGGTGGTGGTGGGAGGGGGTGGGCTGACGTGAAGGTTGGTTAGTTGATCGATGTGTGACGCGGCTGACGTGAAGGTTGGTTAGTTGATCGATGTGTGACGCGTGCAGCGTTTGTGTGGCGCGATGTGTAGCGTCACCTTTTCTATTGGAATAATTTTATAGTTTTTAAACAACTTCCTTTTTTACCTTTTCTATTTACGCGTAAGATGTCGTCTGACCAGAGGCATAAAACGGTTATATCAAACTCTTTATGTCTATAGCATATTCGAAGATGTAAGCCTTATGAGGTAGAGTTCGCCATCGACAAATAATTTATACGTATCCTGGTGACCAACCCTTCTTGTTTTGTCGAAACTTTTTATAATCGCTTTTCAGTCAAAAGTTTCGAACCAACCTCTGCTACTATAACCTAAAATTAGTATACATCATCAGCTTTTGCATGTTATTTATTGAAAAAAATGATTTCCTATAATCACGATGGCTTATTATTTTGTCCGGCATTGTTATTTATATTTGACCCTTTGTTTTATTTGAATTTTTAAGTATATAAAAATTATAGGTCATACTTGAATAGTCTTTAATAATAAATTAAATCACAATTAATAATATTTCAATATATTAAATAAAACAAATAGACTCAAAAGTTAATGATATTAAATTAAAAAATAAGTAATTATTTGCAATGACAATTGTCTTTTTTCCTGTTACTGTAGAGGTTACAGCGCACGCGGTTTCCTTTGTTTTTCTGACGAAGTACTAGTGAGTGAGAGTCATATGTATGCTGATTTATTTGACGGATGGATAAGGTGTTCACCGAATCGATCAGAGTGTTTGAGAGAGCGTGCTTAGTGCTGACGCTGGACTTTGAACTCCCTTTCAAAAGCAAGAGTACGAAATCATGGAAATAAAAAAAAATTTCACATGAATATAAGTAAAAATAGAGGATTTGAACATACAACAAAAATACATAAATCACCGTTTGATCATACAACAGTAAAAACATAGCATTTGAGGGAAGGAGATATAAAGACAGAAAATGATGTTTACGTACGTGTGGTTGAATCTCATGCTAACTTTTCTCTAAATTCTCCTTAGCTTGAGTTATTTCTTAGGATCGTGTAGGTGTCTCAGTCATGACATGAAAAACCGGTCGTAGCTAGAGACTAAAATACAAAATGGAGATCAATATACTCCAAAGTCTGAACTTTATATAAGGCAAGTAAACACCAACGTAAGATTATTGGAAATAGTTTAGTGATGAAATTTCAGCTTTGACATCCCCCAGATATATAAAATATATAGTGCAAAATACATTGTGAAATATTTGAATGTATTCAGTGAGAAGCACCATAAATATATATACAGTCATAAAGTTAATTTGCGATATATGTCAGATAGAAAGTTACTGATAGATATAGCAAAAAGAAAGTTATATCAACAATTGTTGAAATGGTACATTATGTTACTACATTTATAAAATACTAGATACATCAGCTTACAAAAATTTTACACTAAAGATCTAATACTTCCATATACTTTCCGGAGGACCATAAATAGACTAAAAGATGATGTAGTAAGTATGTGGAGACAAGGCATAAAAGATATAACTAAATAATAATTAACTTTAGTTTATACGAGATATTTGCAAGTTTTTCACCTGCTTTTTCTATTTCAAACTGAGTATTAGAATTGTGAAAAATATAATTATAAGAAACTGTCTGTTAACTGATATAAATTTTAAATTATAAAGCATAAGTTTTATAGAATCTTAAGATTTGGTTATATACAGGTGACATGTTGAGATGTGCTCTACTTCCTTTCATAGTATAAGACTTTATATGGTAAAAGTTTTCACCTTTACTAGTAAGATTTATTCATCGATAGATATATATAATTTATATATGGCTATATTTATTAGTATTTATATGAATTCAGATGAAATTATAAAGTATTACATCGTCAAACCTAAGCTAACTGAGCTAGTACTACCTCTGTCCCATAATAACTATATTTTTTGTTTTTCCGTATGCAACGTTTGACCGTTTGTTTTATTTAAAAAATTTGTAAAAAACTTTAAAAAAATTAGTTATGGATAAAATACTATTTATGTTTTATCATCTAGTAAGAATAAAAATATTAATCATAAAAAAATTTAAATAAGACGAAGGAGTCATTGTATAAAATAATTAAAAAATGATTTTATTTTTGGACGGAGGTAGTATTAATTTTGAGAACCAATTTGGATCGATATGTTCGATCGATTTCAGACAGAACCAGCAGCACCGAAAACCACCGTCGACGTACTTCTCTGCACTTGTAGCCAACAGCTAGCCGAAGCAGCATTGTTACTGCTGAATGCTGATTCATGGCCTTCGCCTGACAGCTCGTTCAGAATCAAGCTACAGCACGTCTTCTGGGCTGTTCGGTACTCTGCCCCGGCCGAAGGACGCGGATGGATCCACACGTACGGCAGCAAGCAAAAAGCAGCCGCGGCCAGCACCGAGGAGAGATCGATCGAGAGACAGGAGGTCCAGCCCGGAGTGGCGCGTACGCGTGTGCGGATCAATGATCGGGGCGCGTGCGTAAAGCCCTCCTCCTCCTGTTTCCTCGCTCACCTTTGCTAATTTTCACACGGATGCTGTCACGACGGTGTAATTAACCCAGATATTCTAAAGTATAAATATTTTTAGCATCTAAGTTTTATAATATACAAGTATTTCTACATTGATTTCTATAATTTTAATTATTTAAACAATTATATAGCCAATCAGATACTTAAAAGCGAAAATATAGGTGTCCATCTTTTCCCTTATTGCTTAATAAGCCAAAATATGTATGTACAAATAAAAAATAATTTATAAATCTTTATATGTGTTTTTAGTGATTTAAAAATAAAACTGGAAAAATAAACTACGATCAAAAATCGTAAAATCAACTTAAAATTTAAGGTTATTTAAATTTTAAATTATAAGTATAAGTATAAGCAAAAACGATGAGTGTGATAATCACTTCTAAATTTAAAAATTAGCCACTACATTGATTTAAAGAAAATCTTTTGATATTTTCTTAATCTGCATTAAACATCCAGTACATAATTATATTTTAAAACTGAGCATGCACCTTTTGATTGTGGAGCGAATGCGGAATGAGCTGAACCGGCCAGATTTCAGCTCAGTGGCCACAGGCACGCGATGGATGGATGGAGATCGATTGACGACGTATGTAGACATGATGTGATCCCATTAAGGGTTCAGCTACCGCACATTGATTACCGTTCTCTGGTTCGCATTTGATTTGCTTCGATCTTTATTTTCGTGAAACCCAGGCTGAGAGAGGTTTATATGCATCCAGGCTATACGAATTACTTGTGCCAGTCCAAAAAACATGTTCCCTTCTATTATATGCCCTACTTACTCCCATGCTGAAATGGAATTGAGCTTTGGGGTACACCCATGCAAGGAAAACTTTTGGAGACAAATTAATGGTGGATTACTGGGGATGGTATGGCTGGCCCTGCTCGGCGCTGCCACCACTCTCATTTGCCGCTGCCAACCAATTAGGCTTTAGACAGTGTAATTGGTACTGTAGCAGCTCGTGTAGAATCTTTGTGTCTGCGAACTAATTCGTACCACGGTGTTAAATCTCTTCCAATAGGATCCTGCTGACCAGGGGATCAAAATTCTAGTCTTGTATAAAGAATTCACGTACTAGCTCGTTACCAAAATAGATAAGCGTCAAACCATTCACCAACGAAGAGCATGTAGGGATATGGGTAGACTACAAAAGTTTAAAAATAAAATTTTCTACCTTCTAAACCAGGAATCATGCAATTAGTAAATCATAGATAGTTACTGCACAGGGCACTGCGCAGCGGAAGAAGGTACTAAATAGTCAAAGTGGTGATGGCGATATGATATGTGCCGGTGTAGAGGGAGTAGTTGATCGTTGCCGATTAGCACCACGATGTGACGATGCCTCTTCTGGTACCCACACCTATAGAGAAGAACATTGTAGCGTCGTGCGCAGATCCTGCTGATCAGGGGATCAAAATACTAGTCTTCTAAAAATAATTCACTAGCTTGTTACCAAAATAAACAAGCGTCAACCATTCACCTACGAAGAGGAGGGAAGGGGCAGTGCCCTGAAGGTACATGGCCAACTCAAATACCTTGGATGAACAAGAATTTTTTGGAGAAATAATATTATTTTAATAGAAAATCGCAAGATTAGAGGCTAGGTACACGAAATCACCAAAATACGCTTCTGTCGAAGGTTGAAACATCTATTGGTGGCCTGTCGACAGCGGACTGGATGACAAGGGCCTGTTGACGGGTGGCAGGTTGACAGGTCCCACACCTGGGCGCCACTGAAGCTTTCGAATGCTGCTGAAATGGTTAATTGTTCCATATTTTGTTAATTACTTAGGAGTTTTTACTGTTATTACTAAATTGTGGTTAACCCCTTAAATATCCCTGAATTTTACCTCATCTCTTATATACCCCGTTAGTTCACCATTAGTTAACTATTAAATATTGTAAAATGACTTTTGACCCTACCTATATATATGTGGTACGTAGCAAATATATTTTGATGCAAAAAATTTAATGACCAACTTAAAAAAATAAAAGTTATAATTTTTTATTTTTTAAAAATTATTATTATTTCAATGGAAAGCGAAAGGAAAGGCAAAAGGAAAAGAGAAAGGAGTTGCTGGTCGACAGGTCCTGTCGACCTCCCCAGGTTCGACAAGCCTCCCAGTCATCACTCCAGCGTTCGACAGCTTCAGCGGTGCCCAGGTCTAGGACCTGTCAACCTGTCGTCCAGCCCGCTGTCAACAGGCCACCAATCGACGTTCCAACCTTCGACAGAAGCGTATTTTGGCGATTTCGTGTACCTAGCCTCCAATCTTGCGATTTTTCATTAAAATATTATTATTTCTCCAAAAAAACTCACATATCAAATTACAGATTTAATATCTTTCAAGGATAAAACTATATATTAGTGGTGAAGCTATAAAAACTTACATGTTTCATCGTTCCACATTGCCTTTTTAAATTACAAAAGTTATAGTTTTGTAATAAAATTAATTTTATATATATAGTTTTGGGATACATTGTCTAAATACATTGTCTTCTAAAAAGTAGTGTTAAATATTTAATTTTGAGAACAGACCATTAAATTTATGGTTTCGTGATATGTTGATCAAACTATGTGTAGTTCTGTGAAATTTACTCAATTTAAAATCTAAACAATTTTTTTTCTAATTTGAAGAAAGTTTTCTTCTTTCAAAAGAATGAACAAATAAATACTTTTTGGGGTAAAATAGTTTCCTGTTGGGCGTGGGGAGCGAAATTCCTGAAATCTCCAACCGAATATTGAACATTGCTTCACTGTACAATGAACAATCACGTTACAGTTATCTTGTCATGAATATCCAGCGTGGAAGGCTTCAGAAACTGTAAACTAAAATAAAAAAGTAACCCATTGCATAAGTCAAATACGAAAAGAACCTAAACTTAAACTCCATGGTGGTTAGCATTAGGGTTGGCAGTTGTCCCCGAGCGTTGGGGACCTGCACCAATGGAAGCGGACCTGGGGCGATTCCCCCAACGGTGGAGCAGGCATGGGAAATGAAATTCACTCGTGAGTTTCCTGCATAGCTCGAAAGTCTATATTAACCCCTTAAAAAGTACATTAAAAAAACATAACAGCCTTAACATCCTTATAGCTATATTTACAACTTGGTGGCTTAGTCGAAACCCTACTTCCAAATGCCTGCCGTTTTCCTAACAATTGCTACCACCGCCACCCTCGAGTGCACCTGTCGTTGCGCCTGTCAGCCGTCATCCTCGACTCCGCCTGTCATCATGACGTTGTTGTGCCTACGAGACTTCACCAGTCGCCGTGACGTCGCCGCGCCAGCCGGCCACCGCTGCCTCAACTCCACATTCCCCTAACTGTCGCTGCATCAACCAGTGATGCCCTCAACTCAGCCATCGCCGCACCCATCGCCACGTTGAACATTTCGGCATTGTTTCCACCTCGTTGGCTCGTCACTGCCTTGTCATCTACCTGCGGGAGCCTTCGAGGTCATAGCCAGGGGGATGATATCACCCCGATTTCGACTTCGGGGCTGTGACTGGGGGACAACGTCAGGGGCTGGTGCGGGGCTGTTCTTGACTAGTATGGTCTGAAACCACCTCGTTAGCAACCCTAGTTTGCATGTCCCCTTCTTCATTGGTTTAGCCACACATTTACACCTGCCTTATAGCCACTACTCCAGAAACAATTTTTACAGGTGTTTAAAACATATCTTTGCAGGCGGATACCTCAACCGAATGCAATAGATCATATGCGAAGATCGAGCATCTACGTAGGCGGTGCGGAAGCCGCCTACGAAAACACTCTTTGCATGTGGCGCACCACACAAGCCACTTGCAAAGAGCGTTTTTGTAGACGGCATATGGAACAAGCCACCTGCAAGAGCTTTTTCGTAGGCAGCAATAGTATTATTCCAGGCGCATAATGTCTTACACCGTGTGAGGTAATACACACCCGGAAATACAATTTTGCCGAATTAATTAATTTTTTATTTTGTCCATACACCAGTATATATATGACCATGTAAATGTGAATGTGAGTTAGCACTTTATGTATTATCAACTTAACTGAAATAATAACAAGAGATTCAAAATAAAGATTACTTTTGTGTTTGTCATACGCTGCTGATCAAGCGGCCACCGGAACGAAAGACGAGTCTTGCTGCGCATGACTACCTACCTGATCAGCCCCGAATCCGTACCAAGAACAGACACATACGAGACAAATGACATGGATCAACCGCCTATACCCATGACTGTAATGGTCCTAGCTTTGCATACAAAGGCCGCTTTCGTTGCAGGGATAGTAAATTAACTTATCCCCGTACGAAAAATATAGTAATAGATTAGTATATGATTAATGAATTATTAAAAAAATATAAAATAGATTAATATGATTTTTTAAAACAACCTTCGTATAGAAAAATTTTGCAAAAAGTACACCGTTTAGCAGTTCGGGAAACGTGCGCGCAGAAAACGAGAAGGATAAGTTAACTTGATGGGGTGGCCGATATACTTTTAAGATAATTTTTTTATAATTAAAATAATTATAATTAAATAAGACTGAAACAGAACGCAGGGAACTCGTCCCGTTTCCACCACTACATCTACCTTATTCTAATTCTGAAGAGCCCTTCGTCCTCCTCACCCCGTCGCCCCTAGGAAGAGGAGGGTCGATGTGCGGGTGAGCTCGAGATAGTACTGTTATTAGAAGAAGTGGGTTTAAAATGGAGCTGCCGTCCTTGGATTTTTATTGGACTAGATGACATTCTGAACGCTGTTTCCAGAACATTTCTGTGCTAATTAAATAGCTAATAACTTGTAAGGGTGTGCATACTAACAACAGGTGGTAGAAAAGAAGGCAAAGATGGAATAAATTTAATTATGTATGTTTAGCTTCAATATATGAGTATATATGCTGCAAAAGGGAACGATTACTGACTCAATTTTTGGACGAACAATCTTTAATGCACAGTGAAAATGGTGCAGCAGTGAATCATGCTTATTACACACTAGTACACTAGTACAGATATCTCATTTGTGACAGCCCAAAACGTACCTGGATTACTTAGACCATTAGAATATACTCATCTCAATTGGGTATAAAATAAGCCGTTGTAGATGTAAACGCACAACCATAAGCCAAGTGCGTACGGTTAGAGCCCGTCAGAGATGATACTTATCTCCGACAGATACAAATGTACGTCCGATTGAGATTGCTTAAGTCATCTCAATCGGGCCAAATTACCAGGCCCATCAGAGATGACCATTATCTCTGACGGGCCCGAGAGAATGCCCGATTGAGATGACTTTGCGCCCGTCACTGATGGTTTCTATCGGTGACGGTCTCTTTTGCTACGCCCGATTGAGATAATCGGTGACCCTTAAGAGATCTCGTAATTTGGCCCGATTGAGATAATTATTTGCACTCTATAAATACTCGACCTGGCTGCTGTCTGAAGCTATCCCACTGTTCATAATTTTGGTGGGAGGTGTAAGGGGGCGAATTTTTCTAATTTTTTTAAAGAGAATCTGAAGATCATAAAGTAACTATATAGGTTAACTAATACTTTGTTTAATTATAAGCACTCTATAAATTCAAGCATGCAAATAAATATTAACTAATATTTTTTTTCTAGGGATGGATAAAAGTTGGATATATGCGACTAATTGGAAGCGTCATTGCAAGGAGTACAGAGATAGCGTATTAAGTTTTTTGAACGCCGCGGAGGAGGATAGGAAAAGAAGAAACAACAAATGCATGTGTTGTCCAAGTAGCGATTGCAAGAATGAGTCTAAGTTTGAAAGCAGAGTGGACATACACTCTCACTTGATACGTTGGGGACTCATGAAGGGATACACACTTTGGGTGAAGCATGGAGAGCAAGAATCAGGAAGTGGTGCAGTTCTGATAGTAATGGTGCAGACAATCATGAATAAGGAGATGACGATGAAGATGAGCATGATACGTTTATACCATCTTCATTGGGTGGTGAAATGGTCGATGCACAACCGGATCTGCTGTAAGACATGTTACGTGACGTTGAGGACTTGACATTCAACACATGAAGTTCAACAAGTTGGTCAGCGACTCGGCAACACCTCTATACGCCGGATACAAACCAAAACACACCAAATTGTCAGCTACCTTGGATCTAATGAAGCTGAAGGCCAGTAGTGGATGGACCGACAAGAGTTTTACAGAACTATAGGGAATAATGAAGGCGATGCTTCCTGAAGAGAACACATTGCCCAAGAGACGACATTTTGTTTTTTCCTGTATGGACTACACTTAGGTAGTATTCCCATGCATGTATGTTAGGAAGTGTCTATCGATAAACGGTAACATGTTTGAATTTTTTGCTGATAAATTTTTATCATTTGTCTTATTCAAAAAATTGTGAAAATACCATTTAACTTGCTTGTGATTTACTTTATTATCAAAAGAACTTTAAGTATGACTTATCATTTTTTATATTTATACAAAATTTTTGAATAAGACAAATGGTCAAACAAATAAAAAAGTCAAACATCTTACATTATAAAACGGAGGTAGAAAGATTTAGTAAGCATGTCTACATTATACTTTTAATCACTATGATGATAACCAAACTGTAGAAAAAGCATATTCAAATATTGGATGACACCCATAATTAGAGCAGCTCATTGGGATTAGGCGAAGGCTGGCAGGAGGGTTATTGGCGTGGGGATAACCTGGTCCACCGGTTGTGGCCATGGTGTGTGGTTAGGGGAGGTAGTGCCGTAAGGCGTTCGGATCCTTTTACAGCCCTGCTTAACCATATTTTTAGTTAAAAATTATAAAATTTTAGTTCGCCTTTCAAAATTCTAATATTTAATCAAATTTTATAGAAAAAGTTAAACACATTACCATCCATATGTATGGTGCGGCGAATGCATCTTCTAGTGACCGCAAGTAGTGGAGACGATGTATGAGGTCGACGGTGGCGGCTGGGAAGGGATGGTATCATGGGGAGTATATGGAACCTGATCGGCAAGGTGAAGATGACAACAATACTGTTGGAAATACATGATTATACGGTGACGTCTACATGCAATTACCCTAATAGTTGTTGTAGTTTTAGATGAATAAGTGACATGTTTCCAATATACTCAAAAAACTGAATAAAGCAATTCTGAATATAACAATTCTACTACTTAGATTGTAGCCATAATTTAATAAGACATAAATGAACAGTAGCATATGAAAAGCTTTTATACAGTGAAGGAATCTACTCAAGTTCATTTCTATATTAAAAATGACAATCAGATGAAGACGACAGATGAATATTAGGAACATAATTATTGTCTGATATTTGCTCTCAAAACTGTGGGTTGCTGCACATGCAGCCTTCCAACACAAATAGTGATCAAAGATTCTTGACTAACTCGTGACAAACTATCTTAGCAAAGAGATTTAAAATAGGTTTAAAAGACTGTATAACAAGATATATTACCAAATAACACTAAGCTGCTTAAAACTAAACAGTAAAGAACAGAGCTAGCAGATGTAATATGCTTTCACAAGAAGGCAAACGAATTTGCATAGATATAAATATACCAGCACTTTAAAATCTCTGGATTGTCACGAGTTGTCTCACTACACAGTTAATATCATCGAGCAATTTAATCCGTCCAAAGACAATGCAATCACATCCAAGTAATTAACTAGCAGATTGCACAAATAATGTAAAACAAAATGAGTAATAGATAACTCACAGCACGTAGATTGTCTACGTGGGAAGACAAACTCAGCGAACTCAAAGTTCTGTCCCAGAAAATCAATTCCGCCGCTCACGTCCGAGTCTTCAATCAGCGGATGGTTGACGGAGATACTGAGCCGATGTTGATACCGAGTGGAACGTACACGGCACCAACCCGAGGAATAGATGAGCACTGCACAGCTACAGGTCCCAAAACCAGGCCAAGGTAGACAACAACCAGATGCTTCACCGCACCACACAGGCGCAGCAGCCACTCACCACAGCAACCACCACCTGCACACCACACCGACCAGAGAAAGGGGAAAATGGCGCAAGCCGCAATCTCGCACGTAGCCGGGCACCAGTGACTAGGACCGTGTCACGCCCAGAAAATACTCACACGAATTTCTGAACTTAATTGTGTATTAAATCCCTGTCTAGGACGAGCCAGGGTACAAAAAAGACATTGTTGATTACATAACCATTGTTCTTATAAACAACTGAAAATAACACTTATTCTAGCGGAAATGCAGCGGAAAGAAAAGGTAGACTAGCTCCAGCGGGTACGGCTCCAGTCCACAGGCAAAGCTTCGACGGTAGATCAGCTCACTCCTGAGAGACACCTCCATCGGACTCAACTTCTAGCTCTGAAGGGGGAAAAAGTTGGGCAAGGCTGAGTACAAACCACCGTACTTAAAAAGTGACACGGACAAGAGGGTAATAAATGATGCATAAGGATTAACAAGGGCAAGCTAGGGTTAGTTGCAATAAAGCAGCAGTTAAACAAATAACAGAGATTAAAAAGAACAAAGGTAATTGAATACAGTAAAAGATAAGTAAATAACAGTTGTAAAATACCACAACACTGTCTAACGTTACATCACGTTGCAACAGGCACAACCACTACTCAACGTTACACCACGTTGCAGTAGTTCCGAGTGAAAAACCAGTTTACTCAAGTTATTAGAGGTTCACTAATCACAGTGAAGCTGGGAGCTCGCCCGTAACCGTGGGCATGGCTATTCGAATAGATTATACTCTGATCAGAGGTGCACTATTGTACCCACAAGACACGACTCCACTACACTTGAACGTGCGCCGACATACCACCATGGTATACCGGAAAGGAGACCGTGATAGGACCCGTCACATAACCCTCCCTATTTAATCGCACCACACTTCAGGTTTCACCCCCGCCTTTACACCAAGTCGGGCAGTCCTCTCTTGTGCCTTGGTAGATTCGGAAGCAGCAGAGGCTTTCGTTACACCACGATTGCCCGTCCATACACCATCACGCCTACCCTTGCCTCGGTACGTCAAATAGTTCGAAGTCATGCTTCAAATCCCACCTTACCCATTTCGGCATGTGGTTAGCACTTAATTACTTCCAGGGTTTCCCGTGAACCGGTCCTTAATTGCCATGGGTGCGACTCTCAAAACCATGCACCCATAGCCCACCATTATCAATATTTTAGTTGACATTAACCCGAACCGGGTAATGAATCATTATTACAGCCATTCAGAACTAAGCATGATTAAAGGTGATCCCATGAGCTATTTGTTCTAAGCACGGCTAAGCATTAACCTAGGCCTAACTCTAATCAAGTTAACCTTGGTCCATCATGAATAAAGTTGGATAATCAACGGCATAATAATAAGGTTTACCCGAAAAATAACATACAGTAAATACTTTAATTGAAACAATACATATTTGAATAAAGAAAGCAGGGAATTTGCAATAATGGATTCAATATGATCAAAGATGAGTGCCACTTGCCTTGCCCTGGCTCTTGGGGAACTTTGGCGACGATCTCGAAGTAAACCGGCTCTTCGGCGGTGTCCGAATCTAAGCGACACAGCACAAAAATAGATAAAACAGGCACAAACTCTACTGAAACAGCAAAAGAAAGTATTTTTAATGGATTCTTGACAATTTTATGAATTTAATGAAATTTGAATGGACCTAAACGGAGACTAGATGAATTACTTATGAATTTTAGAACTTTTCTGGGTTTTTTAACTAAACAGAAAAATCCTAAATCAATTATTGCGCAATTAATGGGGCTGCTGACGTCAGCGAGGAGAGAGGAGGCGCTGACGGGTGGGGGCCACCTGTCGGTGGGAGAGAGGGGAGAGGAGAGGCTGACAGGTGGGTCCCACGGGAGGAGAGAGGGAGGAGGGGCGCGGCGGCGGCTGACGGGTGGGACCCGTCGGTCAGAGGGAGAGAGAGCAGGGGAGCGGGGAGAGGTGGCTCGGCCGACGGCGCGCGGCACGGCGGCGACGGCGACAACCGGCGTCCGGCGACAGCGCGCGGCGCACGTCCGAGGCGGCGGCGCACGCAGCGCAGCCAGGCAAAGCGGCGGCGACGGACTGGCGTGGCGACGACGACCGGGCGACGAACGCGGGCGCGGACGGGCGCGGGTGGCGGCGGCTTGATGACGGCGTCGCGAAGGCGACGACGACAGCAGCGGGCGGCGGCGACGACGAGCTCCGCACACGTCCGGCGACGGCGTACGGCTCGGTGGCGGTCGGCCAGGAAGGAAAAGAGAGAGGGGAGGAGGGAGGAGACGCTCACCGGTGGCGGCGACCGTGCGGGTGAGTCAGCGAGATCGAGGCGGAGGTGGTGACGCAGACGAGCGGCGCCTTGCGACGTGCGGTGATGAGATCGGCAGACGGCGGCGAGGCGACGAGGCGCGGCGGTGGAGAGGATGAAGGGGCGGCGAAGGGCGCGGGGTGCCCTCCGGCGACGACGGGAGCCGGAGGAGGGTTGGCGACGCCGAGGCGGAGGCGACGGCGTGGCTGGACGGTGACGACGGGCGGCAAAGGGCGCGATCGCACGTCGGGCACAACGGCGGCTCGGTGGCGGAGGGGAAAACAGCGGCGGTGCGGCGGCGGGGAGGGGATTTATAGTGCGGGGAGGCCGGCTAGGGCGGAGCGGAGGTTGGAGACCGAGTCGGGTGCGGCGAGGACTCGGTGGCGACCGTTGTGGCGGCGCGGCGGCGTACTCGGACTCGGCTGGCGCGGCGCGGCGCGGGTTGGCGAGGGCGTAGTCACTGATAGGTGGGGCCCACCTGTCAGTGGCGCAAAGGCAGAGGGAGGCGGCACGGACTTCGCGGGCGAGCGAGCTGGGCCGAGGCGGCCCGGCCAGGAGGAGGCGCGCGCGCGGGAGAGGAGCAGGAGGCCGGCTCGGCTGGGCCGGCCGAGCGAGGAGAGGTGGGCCGAATCAACTAGGCCGGCCCGGGAAGGAGGACAGAAAAAAGAAAAAAAGAAAAAGAAAAGGAAGGGAGGAAAATTGGACTTCGGCCCAATTTGAGAAGGAAGGGAAAAAAGAAAGAAAAAAGGAGGGAAAAAGGAAAGCCCCACTTTTGCCGAGTTTTAACTTAATTTGTTTGGCCCCAATTTTATACTTCTACAATTCGATTTAATTAAATTAATTTCTTTTAGAGGGATTTTTCCTGAGTTAATTAAGCCAATTGTTATTTACGGATTTCTTTTACGATTTAAGGCTTAGGACAAAACTCCGGGTATGACAAACCTACCCTACTTAAACGGAATCTCGACCCCGAGATTCGGAGGTACTGACGAAGAGGTGCGGATGGGCGGCCTTGAGCTCATCTTCTCTTTCCCATGTCACTTCTTCTTCTGAGTGGTGACTCCACTGAACTCTGTAGAATCTGATCACACGGTTCCGAGTCTTTCTTTCACTGGTTTCTAGAATCCGTGCTGGTTTCTCCACATACGTCAGATCTTCCTATAGATCGATGTGCTCGGAGTTGGTCTGTTCTTCAGGCACACGGAGACACTTCTTGAGCTGCGACACATGGAACACGTCATGGATTCCGGCCATGTTAGCAGGGAGTTCTAACTGATACGCAACTTCTCCCCTGCGTTCCACTATTCGGTATGGTCCCACGAAACGTGGTGCCAACTTTTCTTTGGTCTGAAATCGGTGTACTCCTCGTAAAGGTGTGATGCAGAGGTACACATAGTCTTCTGCTTCGAAGGCTAAGTCCCTTCGACGATTATCTGCATAACTTTTCTGTCTGGTTTGGGCTGTTTTCAACCTTCCACGGATTATTCTGACTTTTTCTTCCGCCTGACTTAAAACTTTAGTCCCAAAAACTTGAAGTTCTCCTGTTTGATCGCAGAAGAGGGGTGTACGACACTTTCGCCCATACAATGCTTCAAAAGGTGCCATCTGCAAACTGGCTTGATAACTGTTGTTGTATGAGAACTCTGCAAACGGTAAATTCTTATCCCAAGTTCCACCAAAGTCGAGAGCGCAAGCTCTGAGCATGTCTTCAAGGATCTGATTTACCCTTTCCGTCTAACCATCTGTCTGCGGATGATAAGCTGTACTGAAATTCAGTCGGGTTCCCAATTCTTCCTGTAGCTTCTGCCAAAACTTTGAAGTAAACTGACTTTCTCGGTCAGAAACGATCTTTTTAGGTACTCCATGTAGACACATGATCCTAGCCAAGTAAATCTCAGCTAGTCTTTTCCCTGAGTAGGTAGTGTGAACTAGTATGAAATGGGCGACCTTTGTCAATCGGTCAACGATTACCCAAATCGAGTCATGACCGGCAGCGGTCCTTGGTAAACCCGTGATGAAATCCATCCCGATTTCTTCCCATTTCCATTCTGGAATCTGGAGACGTTGCAACAGTCCTGCTGGCCTTTGGTGTTCTGCTTTGACTCGTTGACAAACATCGCACAAGGCGACATATTCTGCAATTTCTCTCTTCATATTGACCCACCAGAACTTTTCTTTGAGGTCATGATACATCTTGGTACTCCCGGGGTGAATAGAGTACTGGGTTTGATGAGCTTCTTGGAGTATCAACTCCTTTAACTCCTTGTTATCTGGTACACACAGCCTGTTTCCCATCCAGATTGTTCCATGTTTATCTTCTAAAAAATCTCGAGCTTTACCAACTCGCATATTTTTCTTTAACTCGGCTATCTCCGGATCATTTGCTTGGGATTGGCGAACTTGATCCACCAATGTGGGTTGCGCTTCTAGGGCTGCCACAAAACCTTCTTCGACTAAACCCAAATTTAGTCGTTCAAACTCCTGCTGTAACTGCTCACAAACTTCTGTTGATACAACGGCATTGCAGTAATTCTTCCGGCATAAAGCATCTGCAACTACATTTGCTTTCCCTGGGTGGTAATGGATACTTAAATCATAATCCTTGATCAATTCCAACCATCTTCGCTGGCGGAGGTTCAAATCCGGTTGTGTAAAGATATACTTTAAACTCTTATGATCCGTATACACTTCACACTTGTTACCAATTAAGTAGTGTCGCTAGATTTTTAGGGCATGCACCACAGCTGCTAGTTCCAAATCATGAGTCGGGTAGTTACCCTCATGTGGTCTCAACTGACGAGAGGCATAGGCAACCACCTTCCCTTCTTGCATTAGCACACATCCAAGTCCTGATCTGGATGCATCACAGTAAACCTGGAAGTCTTTCGTTTGATCTGGCAAAATCAACACGGGTGCTGACACCAACCTTTGCTTGAGCTCTTCAAAACTCTTATCGCACTCATTTGACCATTTGAACTTCTCTTCCTTTTTCAACAGCTGTGTCATTGGCTTGGCTATCTTTTAAAAATTCTCAATGAACCGGCGGTAATAGCCCGCAAGTCCAAAGAAACTTCTGACCTGGGAAACCGTCTTAGGTGGGGTCCACTTGATTACTGACTCCACATTACTGGGGTCCACTGCTACACCATGGGCATTGATCACATGACCAAGGAACTTCACTTCGTGCAACCAGAAATCACACTTTCTGAACTTGGCATACAACTGTGTTCTCTTAGCTTCTCTAGCACAATCCGCAAATGTTGCTCGTGCTCTTCTTCTGACTTGGAGTAGATAAGAATGTCATCAATGAAGACAACCACAAACTTATCCAGGTATTCCATGAGCACCTTATTCATGAGATTCATGAAGAATGTCGAGGCATTAGTAAGTCCAAACGACATTACCGTACATTCATACAAGCCGTAGCGAGTAGTGAATGCCGTCTTGGGAATATCTTCTTCCCGAATTCTCAACTGGTGATACCCTGATCTCAAATCGATCTTGGAGAAAACTTTGGCTCCCTTCAACTGATCAAACAGATCATCAATCCTTGGCAGAGGGTACTTATTCTTGATGGTAACATCGTTCAAAGCACGATAGTCCACACACATCCTCTTAGTTTTGTCTTTCTTCTCAACAATAATAACCGGGGCACCCCAAGGCGAGGTACTCGGTCAGATGTAACCTTTCTGGAACTGTTTATCCACTTGCTTCTTCACTTCTGCCATCTCATTAGCTGCCATCCTGTATGGTCTCTTATAGATTGGTGCAGTTCCTGGTACCAAGTCGATACGGAACTCGATCTCTCTTTCTGGCGGCATTGTTGTGAGATCATCTGGAAACACCTCCGGATACTCACAAACCACCGGTATGTCTTCCAACTTCTTCGGATCTTTGACTGTTTTCGAGGGTTGCTCTTCCGCTTCCATCTGATTCAAACAAGTCTTGATTGTTACTGACTTCGGTGACTGATAAGTCACTACTTCACCACCTTCACTGGTCAAAGTGACTGTACGCTTGGCGCAATCAATCACTCCTTGATGCTTGGTAAGCCAGTCCATTCCCAAAATGACATCTAGGTCTTTAGATTCGAGAAGGATGAGATTGGCTAGAAAGGATGTCCCTTGGATTTCTATGGGCACATTAGGGCTATAAAGGTCCGAAAACATACTAGGCCCTGGAGTACTAACCTGCATCGGGTCTCTTAACTTTTCCCTTCTTAACCCAAGCAATCCCACAAACTTTCTTGAAATAAAAGAGTGTGTAGCACCAGAATCAAAAAGTACTGTAGCAGGTATGGAGTTGACAGGAAACGTACCCAGTATTACTTCTAGCATAGCCTATGCTTCTTCTGCGGTGACATGGTTCACGCGAGCTTGCACGAATCTCTGCCCGCTGCGCTTCGGCTTCGGGCATTTGTCGGCAAAGTGACCTGGGTCGCCACAGTTGTAGCACACTCCAGGCTTTGCACCTGCATCCTTCCTGGGTGGAGGAGGTTGAGCTGTTGGTGGAGGAGCGTTCTGTTGTCGAGGAGCTGGTGCAGGGAGAGCACGCTGAGGTGGAGCACGCTAGGACGAGCCACTGGAGAAGTTGTTGGGGTTGTAGGGACGGTGTTGGCGGACAATAAAGGTCGATTGCCCGTGCTGCTGATTCTGAGGATGGGGCCGGTGTGGAACCGGGGCTTCTGAGGAGGCGGCTGGTTGGACCTGAACTAGGAGGCCTTCCTCTTCTTATCCATCTGAAGGTGCTGGTCCTCTTGACGGATGGCCTTGTCGACCAGCCTCTCAAAGTCAGCATAGTCGCCCGAAAGCAACTGCTTCTTCAACTCATCATCCAAACCTCCGAGGAATTTTTCTTGTCTTTCGGCGTCAGTGCGAACATCCTCGGGGGCATATCGCGCTAGGCAATTAAACTCATGAAGGTACTCTGTCACTGTCTTGGTACCTTGCTGCAGAGCGCGGAACTCACGCTTCTTCTAGGTGACTATCCCATCAGGGATATGGGCCTTGCGGAAGTTAAGATAGAACTCCGCCCAAGTTACTTCCGTGGTAGCGGTGCGGGTAACCAAGAAATTATCCCACCAAGCAGAGGCGGGACCCATCTGTTGATGTGCGGTGAAGGAGACTTTCTCTTGGTCGGTGCACTGCAGTAAGTTGAGCTTCTTCTCGATGGCATGGAGCCAATCACTTGCCTCCATGGGGTTGGTAGTGCTCGAGAAGGTCGGGGGACGAACACGGAGAAACTCTGGCAACTTGGACTGCATTGGGGGTGGTCCATGCTGTTGTTGGTTGTTCTGGTTCTGGTTTAAGAGCTGCTGTAGCACTTGCTGGTGTTGCTACCGCTGTTGTTGCATCTGCTGCATCATCCAAGCGAGCATTTGGGTCTGGCTAGCAAGAATCTGAGCGAGTGACGGGTTCTCTGGTGGTGGCGGTGGGGGCGGTCCTCCGATGCTGGACTGGTCGGTGTCACGGTTGCCGTGGCGGGTGTTCACCATCTGTAGGAGCGGGAGGGAACAGAAAGAGAAAGAAGAAAAAGAAACGGCTAAGCAAACAGGGCTTTATTTAATTAATGAATTGTAATTGTCTTGCTTAAGAAACACACTTAAAAACCACATAACTCCTGGCGATAGAACCATAACCCCACTACTGCTATGGTTCACCACTAGCCCCAAGTGAAGCAAGCCTAACACACCAAAACTAGCACACAACGACTAAGAACGAAGCCAAAGGCGACGTCTAGGGCACAGAAGGAGAGCGACGATCGACAACAGGGGACGGATCTTCTTCCTCGTCTTTGGAACGGCTCCTAGAGTTGCTAGGGAGACCATCTTCATCTTCACCAGAAGCAGACTCACTGCTGCTAGAGACTGTGACGGTGCCATTGCGGTTTCTTGCAGCGTTGAAAGGGGAGACACCTTCCTCGGGCACTGGGGTCGGAGAGATTGGTACCATCTGCATCAATGGTCTTGGTTCATCCGGGGCACCGGGGTAAGACTGAACTCTTGGCGGTCCACGGGTTCGCTTCCTTGCTGTGGTGCGAAGCCTTGCACCGCCGGGCTCTGGGAGTCCTTTAAGCCTAGCGTTCTCCTTCTTCAAACGGTCGATCTTATCCTGCAGACGGACGATCTGAGTGAGCTTGGCGTTGTTCAAGGCCTTGGAAGCTTCACGGAGGTCGTGATGCATCTTGTCGAGGCCCTGCAACACCGTGCACATCCTACCGAAGGTAGTGACTTGCTCACTTCGGGCAGACCGAAACCTATTGACCATGGAATTGGGTCCACGACCAGGATGATACCGGTAAGCCGAATGCCAAAACGTCAGGTCGTGCCTGGCCCTGAGCATTGTCATCAGACTGTAAGCAGCCTCCTGGCAGGCATGCTCATGCGAGCCTCCGGCTCCTTCTGCTTCCAAGTTAGGGAGGTAACCGGGGATTCCATGTAGCTCCAATCTAACTCGGTGGGGAAACTCGCCTTCAAGAGGGTGGATCGTGGTGTACTCCGGCTCATAGGGGTATCCTGCCGTGAATGAGACTCTTGCCAACTCTGCCACGAATCCAGCCATTCCGTTTCCACGGTGATACAAGGGGTGGTCAGTCATCTAAAGAACACAAGGATTTGGAATCAATAGATGCAAAATTTTATTTCAAGATAAATAAATCATAAAAGAAACAAAGTAAATAAAGTTTTACCCGTAAATCGATTTACTCACGCTTTTCAACCAAAGGGGTTTGGTCTTTTTAAATCACTCACGCTTTTGAAAAGCACTAACCCATTTTCAAAGCACTCTAACTTTCGCAAACTATACACAAACATGAAAAGCAGAGGGCTCTTAGGGTTTCCATTGGGCTGATCCTACGGTCAAAGGAGGCTCTGATACCAATTTGTCACGCGCAGAAAATCCTCACACGAATTTCTGAACTTAATTGTGTATTAAATCCCTGTCCAGGACCAGCCAGGGTACACAAAAAGACAATGTTGATTACATAACTATCGTTCTTAGAAACAACTGAAAATAACACTTATTCTAGCGGAAATGCAGCGGAAAGAAAAGGTAGACTAGCTCCAGCGGGTAGGGCTCCAGTCCACAGGCAAAGCTTCGACGGTAGATCAGCTCACTACTGAGAGACACCTCCATCGGACTCAACTTCTAGCTCTGAAGGGGAAAAAAGTTGGGCAAGGCTGAGTACAAACCACTGTACTCAACAAGTGACACGGACAAGAGGGTAATAAATGATGCATAAGGATTAACAAGAGCAGGCTAGGGTTAGTTGCAATAAAGTAGAAGTTAAACAAATAACAGAGATTAAAAAGAATAAAGGTAATTGAATACAGTAAAGGATAAGTAAATAACAGTTGTAAAATACCACAACACTGTCCAACGTTACACCACGTTGCAACAGGCCCAACCACTACTCAACGTTACACCACGTTGCAGTAGTCCCGAGTGAAAAACCAGTTTACTCAAGTTATTAGAGGTTCACTAATCACAGTGAAGCTGGGAGCTTACCCGTAACCGTGGGCACGGCTATTCGAATAGATTATACTCTGATCAGAGGTGCACTACTGTAACCACAAGACACGACTCCACTACACTTGAACATGCGCCGACATACCACCGTGGTATACCGGAAAGGAGACCGTGATAGGACCCGTCGCATAACCCTCCCTATTTAATCGCACCACACTTTAGGTTTCACCCCCTTCTTTACACCAAGTCGGGCAGTCCCCTCTTGTGCCTTGGTAGATCCGGAAGCAGTAGAGGCTTTCGTTACACCACGATTGCCCGTCCATACTTAAGAAGCCTACCCTTGCCTCGGTACGTCAAATAGTTCGAAGTCATGCTTCAAATCCCACCTTACCCATTTCGGCATGTGGTTAGCACTTAATTACTTCTAGGGTTTCCCGTGAACCGGTCCTTAATTGCCATGGGTGCGACTCTCAAAACCATGCACCCACCGCCCACCATTATCAATATTTTAGTTGACATTAACCCGAACCGGGTAATGAATCATTATTACAGCCATTCAGAACTAAGCATGATTAAAGGTGATAACATGAGCTATTTGTTCTAAGCACGGCTAAGCATTAACCTAGGCCTAACTCTAATCAAGTTACCCTCGGTCCATCAAGAATAAATTTGGATAATCAACGGCATAATAATAAGGTTTACCCGAAAAATAACAAACAGTAAATACTTTAATTGAAACAATGCATATTTGAATAAAGAAAGCAGGGAATTTGCAATAATGGGTTCAATATGATCAAAGATGAGTGCCACTTGCCTTGCTCTGGCCCCTGGGGAACTTCAGCGACGATGTTGAAGTAAACCGGCTCTTCGGCGAGGTCCGAATCTAAGCGACAAAGCACAAAAATAGATAAAACAGGCACAAACTCTGGTGACGACGGAAGCCGAAGGAGGGCTGGCGACGCCGAGGCGGAGGCGACGGCGCGGCTGGACGGCGACAACGGGTGGCAGAGGGTGCGATCACACGTTGGCGGTGAACGGCGGGGCACAGCGGCGGCTCGGTGGCGGAGGGGAAAACAGCAGCGGCACAGCGGCGGGGAGGGGATTTATAGTGCGGGGTGGTCGGCTAGGGCGGGGCGGAGGTTGGAGACCGAGTCGGGCGCGACGAGGACTCGGCGGCGGCCGTTGCGCCGGCGGCGGTTGCGGTGCAGCGGCGAACCTCGGACTCGGCAGGCGTGGCGCGACGCGGGCTGGCGAGGTTACGGTCACTGACAGGTGGGCCCGACCTGTCAGTGGCGCAAAGGCGGAGGGAGGCGGCACGGACTTCGCGGGCAAGCGCGGGCGAGCGAGCTGGGCCAAGGCGGCCCGGCCGGGAGGCGGCGCGCGCGCGCGGGAGAGGAGCGGGAGGCCGGCTCGGCTGGGCCGGCCGAGCGGGGAGAGGTGGGCCGGCTCGGCTGGGCCGGCCCGGGAAGAAGGAGAGGAAAAAGAAAAAAAGAAAAAGAAAAGGAAGGGAGGAAAATTGGACTTCGGCCCAATTTGAGAAGGAAGGGAAAAAGAAAGGAAAAAGGAGGGAAAATGACAGCCCCACTTCTGCCGAGTTTTAACTTAACTTGTTTGGCCAAATTTTATACTTCTGCAATTTGAATTTAAATCCAGTTAGTCGATTTGCGAGCCTCGATTTAATTAAATTAATTTCTTTTAGAGGGATTTTTCCGAGTTAATTAAGCCAATTGTTATTTACGGATTTCTTTTACGATTTAAGGCTTAGGACAAAACTCCGGGTGTGACAGACCGGCACCTCGGCGCGACGAACAAGAGCTCAGCAGTAGCACCAGCCAACTCCTCCCGGAATCGAGAGGAATTTCGTCGGAGTTCTGGATGAACAAAGGTCGAGAGGAGATGTGTGTATTCTGTGTGTTGAGAGAGGGGGGACTCGATCCGCTTTGTAGGCGAGGAGAGGGAGCTGCGGCGCCGCGCGTAGCGCGCGTCCCACGGGTGGACGTGCCGCCTAGGGCGGGCGAGCAGTTGAGCACCGCCACCGCCGCCAGGAGCTCCGCCTACCTCCCTTTTTCTCCGCTGCCTACGAATGAACGAGCAAAGGATAGGATTGTGTGTTGTGCTGGCTGGGTTGCTCGGTCCTGTTGGGCCTTGTAGTGGATCAGCCGGCCAAATACCTCGTTTCCATTTTTTTTATAAACAAATAAAGGGAAAAACCCCTTAAATGCACAACAATCCCCACCTTTTTTCTCTTTATTTTTTGATTGATGTCATTGAGACCACATACTGTTTATATACTACTTTTCGGCAAAGGTACTTGTTAGGTTTGAACCAAAGCCTATCCTGATGATCTCCATCTCTGCACAGACAAATGGAGGACTACGCCTTGATCTATAAGTCTTAGTGTGAGAAACTTCAATCAAGAGGCACATAGTACTAGGCAGTTGTTCTGCTCCTATAACGGGGCAGGGCGTTATGGTCATGCCGTTTTTGTATCCATTCATGAGCTCACTAGAGAGAACCCTGTACTTTCCTGGACTACGACCCCATAGTCAGCTCGTATAGGTGAACCCTTTCAGGAAATTCTGTAGGACAATTTCCCACTTATAGCATAGAATTCATTAAGAGCATATTGCTCAACCTGCCATACAGATGAAGCACGACAGCTAATGGGACTCAGGTGTTGTTTGTGCTCCTCGTTTCAGAGTGCTTTGTTTCCTGGAGCCTGCATCTCGGGATCTCCGGTCACACAGGATAGTTATCCACGGTTGAAACCTTTAACAGGGTATGAGCCCCATTCCCTTACACGCAGTCTGGATTGGCTTTTGAGCCAGTCCTTTAGTGAAAGGATCGGCAAGATTCCTTTCGGACTTGATGTAATCTACAGTAATTACACCAGTCTCTCTAGCATCCCGACACGAAACAAGTCGTCTTCTAATATGCCTCGAGGATTTTTGGTTATCTTTTCTACTGTTCACCTTCAGCTGCACAGCTGTGTTATCACAGTATACTAGGACAGCCGGTATCGGCTTTGCTATCATTGGAAGATCTGATAATAGGTCTCTCAACCATTCAGCTTCCAAGGCTGCTGAATCAAGTGCAACTAATTCAGCCTCCATGGTAGAACATGTCGTTAAAGTCTGTTTAGACGATCTCCATGACATAGCCCCACCTGCTAAAGTGAATACATATCCACTTGTAGCCTTCATTTCATCTGAATCAAAAATCCAGTTGGCATCACTGAATCCTTCTAATACTGATGGATCCCCGGTATATTTAATACCAAGATTCACTGTTCCCTTTAAATACCGAAGTACTCTATACAGAGCAACCCAGTGTCTATCTCCTGGACTGGATGAGTAACGAGCCAGTCTGCATACTGCATACGAGATATCTGGTCTAGTAGCACTACTAAGGTACATTAGAGATCTGATTATTTCGGAATATCTTAGCTGGTATATAGGCTCGCCTTCATTTTTGCAAAGCTTATAGGATGGATCATACGGTGTGGAAACTGGCTTACAGTCCATATGCTCAAAGCATTTAAGGACTTTTTCCACGTAATGGGATTGTGACAAAGTAATCCCATCTTCACCTTTTATAAGCTTAATGTTTAATATTACATCAGCTTCACCCAAGTCCTTCATATCGATGTTCTTGGAGAGGAATTCTTTTGTCTCCATGATTACCTCCAAATCAGTCCCAAAAATTAATATGTCATCCACGTATAGGCACATGATGACACCTTTGCCCCTAGCAAAACGATAATACACACACTTGTCAGCTTCGTTTACACAAAACCCGGCAGTGGTCAACGTACTATCGAATTTCTCATGCCATTGTTTGGGAGCTTGTTTAAGACCATATAAGGATTTAATTAGGTGACAAACTTTGCTCTCTTGGCCATTAACCACAAAACCCTCGGGTTGCTGCATATAAATTTCCTCTTCTAGCTCTCCATTTAGAAAAGCTGTTTTCACGTCCATTTGATGAACATGAAACTTATGCGCAGCAGCCAGTGCTAATAGCACACGGATTGTGGGCAATCGAGCCACTGGGGAATATGTATCAAAGTAATCCTCGTCCTTCTTTTGAGTAAAACCCTTAGCCACTAAACGGGCCTTGTACTTTTCAATAGTACCATTGGGTCTCCTTTTCCTCTTAAAGATCCATTTGCAGCCCACCGGCTTGCAACCAGCTGGAAGATCAGTGACCTCCCATGTTCCATTTGCGATGATGGAATCCATCTCGCTTCGAACTGCTTCCCTCCAGTACTCTGCATCAGGTGATGCATATGCCTCTAAGAGGGTACGTGGTTCTTCATCCACTACATAAGTGATATAATCATCTCCAAAAGACTTTTCAGTCCTTTGTCTCTTGCTCCTCTTCAACTCCACATCTGGAGTCGGGTCATAGACACTCGAGGGCAGAGAGTATGTCCTGTTAGGACCATCTGGGGCGACCACTTCTTTATCCCTCAAAGGAAAAATGGTTTCAAAGAATGTCGCATCACGAGACTCCATAATGACATTTATAGCGACTTCGCTCGTCGTAATGGACCACTAGAAATCTATAGGCTGCACTGTTGTGTGCATAGCCCAGAAAGACACAATCTACGGTCTTAGGTCCTAGCTTTCTCTTCTTCGGCAATAGCACATTTACCTTTGCAAGGCAGCCCCAAGTCCGAAGATGAGAGAGATCAGGTTTCCTCCCTTTAAATCCTTCGTAGGGTGTTACCTCGCGATTTCGAGGCGCTACCCTATTCAGGACATAACACACAGTGAGTACTGCCTCGCCCCACCATACATCAGGCATCCCTAAACTTTGCAGCAAGGCATTAACCAAGTCGCACACCATTCGATTCTTCCTTTCAGCAACTCCATTTGATGGAGGTGAATATGGGGCAATGGTTTCATGAATGATTCCACATTCTGTGCAGTATTCATCAAAAAGGTTGGAAAGGTATTCACCACCTCTATCAGACCGTAGTCTTTTAATTTTCTTGTCTAACTGGTTCTCAACTTCAGCCTTATATATTTTAAAATATTCTAGTGCTTCATCTTTGGTTCTAAGTAAATAAATATAGCAGTACCTAGATGCATCGTCTACCAGGGTCAAAAAATAGCGTTTGCCACCTTTTGTGATTATACCATTCATCTCACAAACATCTGAGTGTACAAGATCTAAAGTAGTAGTATTTCTACCCTCAACCGTATGGAACGGCTTCCTGTGCTGCTTTGCTTGCACGCAAATACCACACTTTGAACCCTTTGTATGTTTATATTCAGAAATCAATGACATGTCACTTAATCTCTTAATGGTCTCAAAATTCACATGACATAAACGAGAATGCCAAATGTCATTAATGAAGTTGTACTGATTGTTACAAACGACATTGTAACTAAAAGAAGAATGATGACTCAAAGTAGAGAGACGGAACAGACCGCCTGACTCATACGACTTTCCAACAAAAACGCCAAATTTAGACAGCACCACTTTATTAAACTCGAATACTAATTTAAGGCCCTGTCGTAGTAACAACAACACTGAAATGAGGTTCCGGTTCTTCGAGGGCACATAGAGCACGTCTTTTAGTACGAGTGTCTTACCTGAAGTCATTTTTAGGCAGACCTGTCCTATGCCTCGAACTGTAGCTGGAACACCATTTCCCATTAAGACGGGTCCGCTGTTACATCCCTGGAATGAAGAGAACATAGACCGATCAGCGCAAATATGGACAGTAGCACCTGAATCAACCCACCAGTCATCTGATGGACTTGCCATAAAGGCCTGAGGTACATACCCTACAGGAGTGGAATTAACCACCATGTTTCCTTCCTTGCGCTGAGGAGGAGGACCTTTGCCCTTTCTGTCTCGACACCTCCGAGCAGTATGCCCAGGGACACCATAGACGTAGCAAATAAAGTCCTCTTTTTTCTTCTTCATCTGTTTAGGCTTTGGCTTGTTTTGGTTCTGCGGTGGAGAGTTCTTTTTCTTCTTCAGGAACTTTCCACCTCCACCCTTCTCAAGGAGATGAGCTTGAACTTGCTGGGATGGCTTGTTACTGGCCCTTGCCCGTTCTTCCACATTTATCGCAGCCGACAACTCAGAGAGAGTCATTTGCTTCTTCATGTGGCGGCGTGCAGTCACAAAGTCTCGCCATGATGGCGGGAGCTTGGCCAGTATTGCGTTCACTTGAAAGCTTTCTGGCACTTTGCAGTTATATTGGACTAAGTCCCTTACAAGGAGTTGAATCTCCTGTAACTGCTCCATGACAGACCTTCCCTCAACCACTTTATAGTTGAGGTAGCTTTCCGTTGCAAACGACTCATTGCCATTATCAGCTTCAGAGAACTCATTCTCAAGCTCAACCCAGAGTTCCTTTGCAGAGGTGAAAGTAGAGTACAAGTCAAATAAGCGGTTCGACACGACGTTCAGCAGTCGAGACAAGCATGCATGGTTAGCATCATTCCACTTAGCCATTTCCGCTTCTGTGGTGGCCTTTGCTGAAGGTTCAGCATCATCTGCAGCCACAGGGGAATCTGCTGTCACCACCCAAAATAATTTCAGGTCGGTGAGCCACATGCGAGTCTTAATCTGCCAGCGCTTAAAGCTTGCGCCATCGAACACTTTAGGCTTAATGACATCAGAACTAGAGGCCATTTCACAGATTGGTTTTCTGGATTGTTGTAGTTTTAGATGAATAAGTGACATGTTTCCAATATACTCAAATAAACCGAATAAAGCAATTCTGAATATAACAATTCTACTACTCAGATTGTAGCCATAATTTAATAAGACATAAATGAACAGTAGCATATGAAAAGCTTTTATACAGTGAAGGAATCTACTCAAGTTCATTTCTATATTAAAAATGGCAATAAGATGAAGATGACAGATGAATATTAGAAACATGATTATTGTCTGATATTTGCTCTCAAAACTGTGGGTTGCTGCACGTGCAGCCTTCCAACACAAACAGTGATCAAAGATCCTTGACTAACTCGTGACAAACTATCTTACCAAAGAGATTTAAAATAGGTTTTAAAAGACTGTATAACAAGCTATATTACCAAATAACACTAAGCTGCTTAAAACTGAACAGTAAAGAACAGAGCTAGCAGATGTAATATGCTTTCAGAATAAGGCAAACGAATTTGCACAGATATAAATATACCAGCACTTTAAAATCTCTGGATTGTCACGAGTTGTCTCACTACACAGTTAATATCATCGAGCAATTTAATCCGTCCAAAGACAATGCAATCACATCCAAGTATTAACTAGCAGATTGCACAAATAATGTAAACCAAAATGAGTAATAGATAACTCACAGCACGTAGATTGTCTACGTGGGAAGACAAACTCAGCGAACTCAAAGTTCTGTCCCAGAAAACCAATTCCGCCGCTCACGTCCGAGTCTTCAATCAGCGGATGGTTGACGGAGATACTGAGCCGATGTTGATACCGAGTGGAACGTACACGGCACCAACCCGAGGAATAGATGAGCACTGCACAGCTACAGGTCCCAAAACCAGGCCAAGGTAGACAACAACCAGATGCTTCACCGCACCACACAGGCGCAGCAGCCACTCACCACAGCCACCACCACCTGCACACCACACCGTCCAGAGAAAGGGGAAAATGGCGCAAGCCGCAATCTCGCATGTCGCCGGGCACCAGTGACTAGGACCAGCACCTCGGCGCGACGAACAAGAGCTCAGCAGTAGCACCAGCCAACTCCTCCCGGAATCGAGAGGAATTTCGTTGGAGTTCTGGATGAACAAAGGTCGAGAGGAGATGTGTGTATTCCGTGTGTTGAGAGAGGGGGGACTCGATCCGCTTTGTAGGCGAGGAGAGGGAGCTGCGGCGCCGCGCGTAGCGCGCGTCCCACGAGTTGACGTGCCGCCTAGGGCGGGCGAGCAGTTGAGCATCGCCACCGCCGCCAGGAGCTCCGCCTACCTCCCTTTTTCTCTGCTGCCTCAGAACGAACGAGCAAAGGATAGGATTGTGTGTTGTGTTGGCTGGGTTGCTCGGTCCTGTTGGGCCTCGTAGTGGCCCAGCCGGCCAACTACCCCTTTTCCTTTTTTTATAAACAAATAAAGGGAAAAACCCCTTAAATGCACAACAATAGTAGGAGACACTTCAGTCGTTGGATGCTTCACCCATGATCTGGAATCCATAATGAATGAGTCTAAATCATCCATAAATTAAGTTTGTGCACAATAGGATAGGTTTGGGTTCTTCGTAAACAAACTGAACTGTAAGCCACAATAGCCAATTCTACGATGGTATATATACCCTCCGTCCCTAAATGTTTGACGCCGTTGACTTTTTTATACACGTTTGACTATTCGTCTTATTCAAAAAATTTACATAATTATTAATTATTTATATATCATTTCATTTATTGTTAAATATATTTTTATGTATATATATAGTTTTACACATTTAAAAAAAATTGAATAAGACGAATGGTCAAATGTATATAAAAAGTTAACGACGTCAAACATCTCTTACGAACCTAGTATTATATAACGTATCCAGATGAATTAAAGTGGCTTTAGTGCTTATCTAACAGGTAGTGGACAGCGTGGACTACTTAACTACTCTACTGAATGCATCCGATCCGGAACAACTCAGATTAAGCCGTAGTCACATTGTTTGATTGATGTTCTTCGGTCATCAGATAACTGATAAAGCACATCATTATTTGGTAAGAAAGAGGCATGCACTGATACTTGCCTGAAAAAGTTGTTGGATCAGTCAAAATTGATGGCGTGAACTTATTATGGTCTTCTTTGATTGATCGAAATGCGGACACCCTGAATATTATACCGTTCAATATATACCCAAAATAAGACCACAAAATGCAATTATACAAGTGGAATCTATATGGGTATAAATAGCCACTCATTCTCAGTGTGTTCATGATCACTTGGGCTTTAAAAAAAACTCGAGACTAGCAGGTAGCTAGCACATGTAATTCAGGACCCTCAGGACTGAATCGTCAAGCGAAAACAACAGTGAACAGTGGACTAGAATTAGTTTTTGGTTGAGCGTAAAACCTTGCTGCTTTTCTGCTCTTCTTCTCCTTTTATTCAGAACGAAAAGAGAACATGGCCTTGAGGATGACGAATGTGCTCCACTATCGTGCAACTCATGCGCCATCCCAATTTCCACACGAACGATCGTGGATTACATGCAAAACAGAAAGACGCAAAACTCTCCTCAACGTGGACATGCACATCTCAGGAGATAACAAACTCTGTCTGAAACGAAACAAAAATGACCAGCTACAGTAAAGTGACAGAACTAATTAAAATTGAAAAAAGACTAAAGAAAGATATTTGCGCTAGGTTTAGCCAGTGGAATTGCTAACACTTAAGACATTATTTCTCATCATGTTATAAGTGCATTTTAACAGGAGCCTCTATGCGCATTGCTTTAAATTTAGATGGTATCACTAAGTTGATCTTATTTACTCTAGTTTATCCTAAAAATTTGACTTAAGAAGTGGTTTTAACTTCACATGCAAGGGTGTTCTCACTAGAGTGGTCAATAAGGTTCATACAGATTCATAGATGAAGTTCACCCAACTTCATATCGGGCTTTAATCCAATGTTTTTAATTTACTAGAGTGGTCAACAAGAATTAGTTTCAAAAGGATTTTCATACAAAAGCTTTATTGATCCCATGTTTTCACTCTATACACACATGAAGACAACATAAATTAGCTTTTAAAACATCAGGATGTTACGTAACATTCTCGAGTGGTCGATGCACTGATAGAAACAAGTCGTAATCTTTACGAAAGGGATCCATCTCTGTTTGGATCGGAAGCAGATCCATCTCCCTGAGTATCATCATCATAACAAAGGCAACAACAAAAGCCAAAAAAAAAATAGTAACATAGAGATACCTCTCTTTTTATTGATGGTACGAAGTACATAGGTACGTACATACATACATAGCGCACATTCAAACAGAGTCACATAGAGAAAATACATATAGATTTATATAGCTACGTGGACAAGCAAGTGAAGAACATGCGCACATACAGAGTCACCGTACTAGTACCTACCAAAAGTAATATGCTGTATCATACATATAGCGAGATAATAGATCGGTCGACTCCTCATTAGTTATTGGGCATGATTATGGCGATGGCTGGTGAAAGAGACGGAAGCTTCGGCTGAGGCGACGGCCCTGGCTTTGGATCAGGTTGCGGCTCTGGCTTTGGATCAGGTTTTGGCCTAGGGTTAGGGCTAGGATCAGGCTTGGGTTCGGGCTTTGGCTCAGGGTTGGGATCTAGGGTCGGTTCAGGTTGTGGGTTAGGATGTGGGTTGGGTTTTGGATCAGGTTGTGGTGTTGGTTTCGGGTCAGGCTGTGGGTCAGGCTGGGGGCCTTCTTCCAGATCAGGTTGCGGCGCAGGTTTTGGATCAGGCTGTGGGTTAGGTTGAGGGTAAGGTTTTGTTTCTGGTTGTGGTTTTGGTGCTGGGTCAGGTTCAGGCTTTGGGTCTGGAGCTGTCTTTGGATCAGATCTTGGTTGAATCGGACGTCCGTTGGCAAGGTTAGGAACACAAGCCAGGAATCCCATGACAAGAGCCAAATGGAAGCACAATGAGAGGACGACGGATCTCCTCATCGTTGCCACTGCACACTCTTGTTCTCACTTGCTAGTACTAATCAATCTATGGAAGTTAGGTGCTGCACAAATGGCAGGGAGGCGAGGAGATTTATAGCCATGGAGAGCCAACCAACGGCAGACGCGTGTGAAGCTCCCTTTGCTTTAATTTGCAACGTTAGCGTGTCACTAGTGATCGACCTTTTTATTGATCTGATTGAGATCCATCAGAAAAAGTACCAAATAACGGCATTAATCTGTGCCTTCATTAATTTTTCCAGTGTTTTTGTCGAAATGAGAGGGAAGAAATTCTTCTTGTTACTACATTATTTCAGTTATATTTTGCACACAGCTACTCAATTTTGTGACTTATTTATATATACCTAAGTTTGCAAGCACGGGTAATGTGCAACTAGTTCCCTCGCCCTCTGGCACGTGGTGAATTCTGATGGTCTTTTACATGAGTTTTGATATTTTCTACTCTCTCTGTTCCATATTATTAGATATTTTAGTTTTATCTAAATTTAGTCTTGAATGAAAGAATATAATATATATATGTCTAAATTTATTAGCGTTCATATAAACTTAGGGAAAACCAGAGATAACAATATGATGATAAGGATGGAGAAAAGTGCATTATGTGTTTAAACTTGAAAAGAGGGATGGGGGACGGCCTTTGTAATAGATGTGGGAGAAACAGCATGGTGACCCTAGGCAAACCGTTGTCGTAAATCTTAGCATAACCCACTTTTATGTTGTGCTAATGGACCTTCCATGATGTGAAGCGTGTGACATATCTACCAGATTCTATAAAAAAAAACATGTCCATTGGATTTGGGTTGATGCAACAGATGGCAGTTCTACCTCTTAAATTTGTTTGAATTAAATATTTACCCATGTGAGAATTAATGTGATATCTGATCGAAATGTATGAATGTATATATGTTTCCTACACGTTGTTCGGTAAATTTTTAATGTTGCCTCAATTCGATTGTTGCATAAAAATGATTCTTGATTTTGCACAAAAAAAAATTACATGTGTTACTTCATGCATGTATTTTTGATGTAATACTGGTGAGCAACGTTATTTTTGTGAGAACAATGACTGCATTCTCTGGGCTTGGTTTCTTGTTGGAGCAAGCGGCTAGCCATCTAGATTGAGACATGATTCTTTGTTTTGATGTAGTCCGTTTCATTTTCCATAATGTAAGGCTTTTTAGTCATACTTATATTCATCTATTAATCACTATATATTATTTATATATATGTATAGATTTATTAGTATCAATGCAAATCTAGACAATATTAGAAAGTCTGAAATGAAGTTGAAATGAAGTTAGTAGTAATCAAGCATACAACGGTGATTTGCAGTTATGTACTGATTCAGGAGATCTCTCGCAGTCCCCACCACTGCTATCCCTAGAAATTTGCCCTGCATAAAATGTTTTCCTTGGAGGCGGACGGGGGCTAAAATTTAAATTTTTAACTAATAATAATTTTAGGTTATTTCTTAATATTTACTTATCACTAAAAACACGTATAATAGACTATTTTTTATTTACAGCCACGTCGGTTAGTGAGGAGGGATTTCATGCTTGTCTACAGTGCACGCGTTTTCATAAAGTTTCTTTTTCTTCAGCCTTGTTGCCTCATCCTCCATGATCCACCGTCCTCGTTGACAGCTAGAGGAATGCACGTTGATTTGACTAATGGATAAGATGCTCAGCCAACGACACGGTTAGGGTATTTAGAAGGTTAGAAATTTTTGGGAGAAGTGTCACAACGGTACTCATAAGGTTAGAAATTGTTAGGTGGTATTTAGATTGATAAAATTTTTGGAAGAAGTGTCACGTTAAATGTTTGACCGGATGTCGGAAGGGTTTTTGGAGATGAATGAAAAAACGAATTTCACGACTAGCCTAGAAACCGCGAGACGAATCTTTTGAGCCTAATTAATCCGTCATTAACACACGTTGGTTACTGTAGCACTTATGGCTAATCATGGGCTAATTAGGCTAAAAAGATTCATCTCAAGATTTCTTCCGTAACTGTGCAATTAGTTTTTTGGTTCATCTATAATTAATGCTTTATTTAGGTGTCCAATAATTCGATGTGATGTTTTTGAAAATTTTTTTGGAAACTAAACAAGGCCTTAGTTTCTATACTTAGCATATCGTGTCAAGAATTTATCTATCACAGTACAACTTTTATATCTTGTTATCACATGGCCTACTTATTTCTCTCACAAACAGTCTTGTTTTACGTGAAGACACTTGGTCGTAGTGTAGAACCAGTTTCTTTATTTTTATGTTTCTCTCTTTAATAAATAACCTGTCACATCAGCAAATTGCTTACATAGCATAATAATAAATATATATATAAACTATCATTGGGTCTGCACTAGGAGTGTCCTTAAGGTCATTTCTATTATATCCATCCTACAAAACACACACCTAACTTTTTAATAAAAAAGTTAAAAATAAAAGACTAAAATATCTTCCTTCAATATTTGATAGCAAAGTAACACTATCTTCATGTTTTAATGTTTTTAGACTCTAGTTTTTACCACTTATTGTATTTAAAAAATTAGTGAACATACTGAGAACAACGAATGTCGTGCTTGAAGTATACATAGGACAAAATAAATAATGTTTTGAGAAAATCGAATAAGACGAATGGCTGACTTCATGTTAAAAAGTAGTAGCGTGATATGTTTAAATATGGAGAGAAATATTGAGTGGGTAAGTAAGGAATATTAAAGGGATAAGATTTACTAATTTATGAACTAATTGTAGGTCAGAAGATATGAGCTGATTTATTTGGGGGAAAAAGTTTAAACTCATGGAGTTGATATTCTGGATAGAGAGAGTATCCATTAGCTGATAACTTACAATATTAGACATTTTTATCAAACTGCTGAGCAATATAATTCTCTCAAAAACCCTTTCTTAGGAAATCTGTTTGAAAATTCAAATTTCGGTTTGTAGTGGTTAATATTTAATTAATCATATATTAATTATGTAGATTGGCCCATCGGCATATATATGTCAGAACTGTCCAAACCCCAGTTACCAACTAGGCCCGATAACATTATATACAAATTTCTATACGTACATTTTTATGTACATGCAACTTTATATACAAGATAATATTGTTAAAGTAGATATTTTTTCTACTACATATACTTTACATGTAAAATTTGTCGTATAAATTTTCTATATAAACTTTCTATGTACAGTGATGAAAGTTGATACATGAATAAAGTATAAGCAGTTTATATATATAAACTTTCTAGACATATATAGATGTTTACCGGGAGGGGGTTAAACAGACGTGCAAATATGTTCGTTCATTAGACCGATCCTTTATACATTTCCACAAAGAAAAGGGTTGAAACCCATCTTATTTATAGACAGAGAATATATAACAGTACAGGTCGATATGCTGTATCTCAAACAAAACAATCAACTCGGAAAAACCTCACGTACCTTAATTTCTCCGTATATCAATCGAAAATCCAAGCATTTACTAACAGGGTTGTACTTACCACTGGAGTCATCGACCCCGAGTGCTGGTAGTAGGACGTTATTCTGCGGTTTTTTAATGAACCATGAAAACTGTGGCAAATTTAAATTTTAAAATTTTGAATTTAAAACCAGCCGTAACCGCAGTTTGTCTCAAAAACCGCACGATTTGCCCTGAATACCGCACGGTTTATGCAGAAAACCACGGGCAGTTCAATCAAGCAAAAAAAAGGTAAAAATTTGAAAATGTATTGTAAAATTGCAAAAAAACAATTGGAATATTTAGAACAGGTAGTACATACTACCTCCATTTCATAATGTAAGATTTTCTAGCGTATCCTAAATTCATATAGATATCAATAAATCTAGACATATATATAAATAATATACATTGGTTAATAGATGAATCTAAGCATAGCTAAAACTTCTTACATTATGAAACGAAGTAGTATTTATAAAATAAAAAATGGTAGAAGTATTTATAAAATAAAAAAATTGGGAGGACATTTATTAATACTAGTTGATACCACGTGCGTTGCTGTGGACATATTAGAAATTTTAAAAATTTGAATATTAGTATGAACAATTAGCATGCGTGCGATTTTAGATTTGTAACGAGAAGCATAACATCAGTTACGAATTTGAATTTGTAACAGATTGCAAGCATAATGAATATATACATATCATACCAAATGAAGGACGTATAAAAACCATATAAAGACAGAATTTCAGAGTAACATATAAAGGTGTACTATTTTACTGATCACATCAAATAGCAGAAAAGTAGTGATAACTGAACCTAGCTGGAAATAGGAGGCGAAGGGTTCGACACGACACAACGCACGCACGGCATCGCTGGCGGCCGGCGTAGGGCGACAGGAAGAGGACAGCCGCGCGCTGGGCTGGGGGAGGAAGTGAGGGGGACGACACAATATTTTGGATAGGAGAGCCGCTTATCCATGCGCGGACGACACAACGCAAACATGGTGTCGTCAGCTGCCGGTGCATGGCGGCAAGAGAGGGGCGTCGCCGGTTGCCGGCGTAGGGTGGCGGGGAGAGGAGAGCCGTGTGGAGGGGCGGAAGGGAGAGGACTCAAAGGACAGCTAGGGTCATGTCTCCATGGTGGGCTTTTAGGCTGCAGAGGATAAGTGGATCTAATGGGCTGAAATCAGTGTACATATGACGACACATCCAAAGCTAATAGGTTTTGATTGGATGGTTGCAATTTTATGATGACGTGACCTTTATGGATGAACTATATAAGAAGAGAGGACAGAGGCATTCCAACAATTATTTATGACAATTCACAGTTGGCCATTAATGTAGAACATAACTGGAACTTACATATATGCCTACACCATAATGCACCAAACACCAGACAAGTTTTTCCCTCAAAATTGGTTGGGCTTTCAGATGCCATGTTGAACCGTGCACTTTTTCGATTTTTTTTCTAGACTAACAATATTTTAGACCTTAATTTTCGTTAAAGTTTCACATATTTCAAGAAACTCTTTCACCAAACAACTCTATAAATGGATCCCTATTATTGGTATCTTTTTAATAAAATCTCAAATTTTTGAATTTAGATGAAATTTAGCAACTAAAACCTGCCCTACTGCTCAGGTCCCTAGCAGAGCACGTGGTTAGTACTATTATCGCGGCGGTTACCGCGGATTTATTAGGTTATGAAAGGACTTTGATTAAATTTAAACTATTAGGCCGCGTTCGGCAGTGGGTTGGGGGAGTGTTAGTTATCCGACGTGGAAAACGTAGTAATAGATTATTACATGATTAATTAATTATTAAGTATTAAAAGATATAAAATAGATTAACATAATTTTTTAAAGCAAAACTTTTCTATAGAAAATTTTTACAAAAAATATACCGTTTAGCAGTTCGGGAAGTGTGCGCATGGAAAACGAGAGGGTTAGATATCTAACTTGCTAAGTCGAACGCGGCCTTAATCTATTACTAATACACAAAAGTATACTCGTAGGTCGTAGCAAATCATTTTCTAATATGAATTCAATAGCATCAATTTTAAGTCATGATAATCACATTTCAATGTACTAATTATTAATTAAACTTTTATCTTAACCAAACAAAATATGTTTTTATATATATGGATCAATCAGCACGATGTCGTACGACCGGTGGGGCCTGGAAAGGGCCGGACGGGGAGGATAAGCGTGTGTGTGTGCACCATCATCGTTCATGCGCGCGTGCGTAAAGCTAGAGTCGCGTCTTGTTTCCTGCTTCGATCGATCGATCGTCTTGACTGCGACTGCAGTGCGATGTCTGCACGCGCCGGCGCCTTTTGATTTTCAAGCAAATGCACAACGAACTAGGCGGCCACCATAAACGGGATAGAGATACATAGATAGATGGATATAGCTAGGTACTCCTCCATTCCAAAATAAATCAATATTAACTTTTTACCTATAATATTTGACTCTTTGTCTTATTTGAAATAAGGATTTCACAGTGTTGTGTTCAGTGCTTGAGCTTCTGAGATTGAAAGCTAAACATGGGTGGTCCGACACAAGTTTTAATGATCTCATGAGTTTGTTGCGTGTATTGATTTCTAAGCCTAACTTTATACCATCGAAAACGTATCACGCGAAGAAACTCATTTGTCCTTTTATCTCTTGGTGTTGAAAAGATTCATGTTTGCAAGAATCATTGCATTCTATATCGCAAAGAATATGCAGACTTGTAAAGTTGCCCAACGTGTGGCACAACTCGGTACAAAACAGGAAATGAGCCCGTTGATACAGAGTGTGTCGATGCAGATTCTGACAAGGGTACACTACTGGGAAAAACATTATCACAAGCGGCCGGAAATAATCTTCGCAAGCAGGGCGGCCGTCCGCTTGTATGTAAAGGACTGTGAAGATCACCGATCTTCGCAGGCGGGCGTGGGCTAGTCTGGTCTGCCTGTGAAAATAGGAAACTGCCGCCTGCGAAGATAGGTAGAAATTTTTGATATTTAATAATAATTTTCCTGTTAGTAGAAATCCTTGCAGATAGATTATTATGTACATATATTGGAAGATTATCAAACATTTGGTACTGAGAAATTTACTTATATTGCATAATTCAAAAGTGTTGCCAGAATATATATATTCCAATATACTTCAAATACATGTGTAACAACTTGGAACCCTTCATCTTTTTTATTCACGCTTCTCTCGTCCTTTCTTTTCTTCGCCTTTGCTGACTATTCCCTTCCACTGACACAAGGGTACATGCTTGTACATAGACATGTTGACCACTCTAATAAATCCTCGATGTCTAACCCTAGTCATCTCTTCCATCACAACATCTTTTAGTCTGTCCAGATCATCGTCATGCTTTGACACATAAAGAGCAGTCCCTGCAATTGCATGTTGAAGACCGGTCCCTGAAAGAAAGAGACCATTAAGTTGGTGCGGCAAACGTGTGCAACGCAAAGAAAAATGAAAGATATTGGACTCACCTATGCCGATATCTTAACACCCTGTGCAGCTCTGTTTTTTTTTATGATGTTAGTATGTGGCCACAAAAATCAAATGTCATTAGAGTGTGTCAGGTGGGAAATGTTCAAGATTTGCAGGATTACAAATGATAAAGTGAAAAATGACCAGTGCACTGGTATCAATAGCTGGTTTACTTATTTGGTAAAAATGATTTTAAGGCAGCGAAAATAAACGAATGGTGCTGAGGCCAACATTCTTGTACATACCATTGGTTTACAAAAGGTAAAATGATTTGAAGGCAACGAAAGAACTGAATGGAATTGAAGTGACAAATATGACTTGATATCATCTGAGACATCCCGTTTTCCTCTGCACATTTATATTAGTAAACAAAGCTAGACCTCTTCTGAACCAGGGCAACAAGTCTGCAAACAAAAAATTCATCCACATACCTTGGAGCTTATTGCAGATAGCCTTTGTCAGCTCCAGAGTCCCAGCATTAGGATTGTACGCCGTTAACTATCCTTAATCGCATTGATCCCACTCTAGACACAACAAGCAACAAGAGCAATCAATCTTCCAACTCACTAAAAATAAGTTCGTTCTGTTGCTTAAGATCAATAACAGTGGTAAGTGCTAGCAAGTAATAATTTAAGAACATACACTTGAACAATCTAGTTTGGAAAGTTTCACAGAACTAACTGCACTGCATTTAGAGCTTTAACTTGAACTATATTTTTTTTTGAAGTTTCACACACTGATCGCATGAATTAGATATAATTAAGAGTGAAGCATACCAAAAACTTATAGTACAAATGTTAACAAATCCCTTCTCATCCTTATATATAACTCATAGCTTAGATACATATACCATGATTTTTCCCTATATTGAGCCTAAATTCTCTCGAGGCGAAGAGAAGGCACCGACCTCACCAATCATGGCCAGCGTGTCAAAGTCGGGATCCCTCCTCCAGTCCGACGCCGCTGCCGCCGCCTCCTCCCCTCAGCCCGACCATGCCGCCGCCTCCTCCTTCCCCAGCTCACACGCGGTGGAGGCCAGCAGCGGTGGATGGGTCGGCGGCGGTGGCCAGAGGTCGAAGGTCGGCGCGCGTGGAGGATGGCGGCGGAGGACGATAGTCGGAGGGCGACGGCGCAGGCAGGCGGCGGCGGAAGACGGCGTGCGGCGACAAAAAAAATTGACAACCTGACGGCGCCAAAATTTTTAGGGTTCCCGCCTGGACTTAGAAATTTTGGCGCTGCGGGCGGGGCCTTATATAGGGAAACTATCTTTGCAGGCGGGCGGTCCACCTGTGAAGATCATTATACTATCTTCGCAAGCTGTCCGTCCGCCTGCAAAGATGTAACCTCTACACGGCACAACTATCTTCACAAACGGTCCGTCCGCCTGTGAAGATTGTTACATATGTGAATTATTTATTTCAACATCATTTTTAGTTTATTTTTGTAATATGAAAATGTATACAGTAGTTGTAATAAAAATAGTAATTGTACGTACAAATATACAAACCTTAATATTACTACTTTAAATTTTTTTACACGGACATGCCAAATTAGTATATTAGGAAAAGCTAACAAAATCATATCATCGACATGTTACAAACTAATATAATTATTATTTGATTGCACCAAATAAATAGACATTAAAATTTTATTCTCTCTCATATTTATATGACAAGATCTAGATCTAGATCTAGAACTAGGAGGTGGATATGATAGCAAAATAAAAAAGATGAAAATTTATGTTACCATATTAAACCACTGCAACAAGAGACATCAAGTAGTACACATACATCTAACATCAATATATCAAAAGAAAGTAAATTAAAAAACATGGAGCTTTTCCTTCACAATTTTGCAAGCATAAATTCATCACAAATTAAGGTCTATAAGCTTGAAATTTACATACCTAGTATGGAAATGAGTAGATCTAAGCACCGTAGAACATCCCCGAAGATTTGAAGTTCAAAACCCCCCTATATTTAAGTCATTTTAGGAGAGAGAAACTTCGGGGAGAATGAACTTGGCTCGAGAAGGAAGAAGACTATGTAGGGGCATCTTTGCAGACGGCCATATAAGCGGCGCCTGCGAAAATCGATCTTCACAGGCGAACGATGCCTGCCACCTGCAAAGATCAATCTCCAAAGGCGACGCTTATATGGCCCGCCTGCAAAGATCTATTTTCGCAGGCGGACCGCCCCCTCCACCCCAGGTACATTTTTTGCCGACGGGGTTTTTGCTTTGAAGGTCGTGCCCGCCTACGAAAATCAAACCCCTACCACGCTGAAAATGAGTTTTCTAGTAGTGGTAAGCGTAGAAAGATTCACTCAATGGTGATGTGGTACTTACCTATTAAGGACCGCATGAAGCGTTTGTACTCTAACCCGACTGATGCTGAGTTGATGAGATGGCATCAAGAGAGCCAGAAGATAGATGGTATGATTCGACATCCCGCCGACGCTCGCAAGTGGAAGACATTTGATGCAAAGCACCTAGAATTTGGTAATGATCCCAGGAATGTAAGGTTCGCATTGAACACTGACGAAATGAACCCGTTTGGTGATTTAAGCAGCTCACACAGCACATGGTCAGTCCTTCTCACAATGTATAATCTTCCAACGTGGATATGTCAGAAACGAAAGTACATTCTTCTCACTATCCTCATACAACGTCCAAAGCAACTAGGAATTGACATATATGTTTTTCTTGAGCCTTTGATGGAGGACATGGAGGAGCTTTGGAAAGATGGGTTATGACTATGGGATGAGTTTAAGTGGCAGCACTTTACTCTACGTGCGATCATATTCGTTACCATCAATGATGTACCTGCAAACTTTTCATTATCTGAGCAGATTAAAGGAAAGACTGGATGTCTCATATGTTTGGATAAAACTTCGTACAAATACCTTACGTCGTCTATGAAGATGATTATATGCGACATCAATGGTTCCTGCCACAAAAACACAAGTACCGTAAGATGAAAAGATTGTTCGATAATACAGTGGAGAACGATACTGCTCTCGAAATACGAAGTGGTACATACGTGTATGAGATAACAAAGAAGATTAAGATTGTATATGGCAAAGGAAAGAAGAAGATGGTTAAGAGAAAGAAAGGTGATGGTGACAAAGATACTACATTGTCATTTAAGAAGCACTCAATTTTCTTCAGATACTTAGATGACTGGAAGGACCTAGAGATTTGTCATGCAATTGATGTTATGCACCTCGAGAAGAACGTGTTTGACAGCACCATTGGCACCTTGCTAGACATCCCGAGCAAGACGAATGATGGACTGAAGGCACGTAACGACCTTGCAGATTTGGACATAAGGCATGACCTTCGCCCAGTAATGTTGCCAAATGGAAAGATTGAGATTCCTCCTGCTTGTTACTCCTTGACACTGGAAGAGAAAAAACATTCTGTAAATGTTTACAGGGGGTTAGAGTGCCTACTAGTTTCTCATCGAATATCAGGAAGCTTGTCTCTGTCAAGGATTTGACCATATCCGGATACAATGCGCATGACTGCCATAGGCTGTTAACAGTATTTGTACCAATTGCTATAAGGGCAGTCAAGCCTGTCCATACCAAGGTGGTCATAACAAAGTTGTGCTACTTTTTTAACCGAATTTCACAGAAGGTATTTGATCCTCTGGAATTATGTCCCCTTTAGACTTTTGCAATCGAGACTGTCTGCCAGCTCGAGATGTTTTTCCCACCATCATATTTAGATATGATGGAACATTTGATCGTTCACATCGTTCCTCAGATTATTGAACTTGGTCCCTTATACTTACATCAGATGTGGGCATACGAGCGTTACATGTCAATCCTCAAAGGCTATGTACGCAATCACGCTCGAAGGATCAATGATAGAGGGATACACAACTGAAGAGGCAGTTGAATGTTGTACGGATTACGTAAAGGATGCTAATGCCATTGGGATTCCTACGAATCGACACGAAGGGAGATTGTTTGGAAGGTGTACTGTTGGTAGGAAGCAATTCTTCGATAATGATTACCAAAAGGTGTCCGCAACACACAACAGCGTTCTCCAAAAGCTCGCTATCGTTGAGTCATTCATTGAGCAACACATTGAAGAAATCAAAGCATGCTTTCCAGGGCGAACCACCAATTGGGTATCAAAAGAGCACAAGCGTCGCTTTGCTTCGTGGTTCAAAGATCTCAACCTGCCGGTTGGTGATTGTATGGAGCAACTTACTTTACAGAGATTGGCATGTGGACCTTCCAGTATTGTCAACTTATGGCAAGGTTATGACATCAATGGATTTACCCTGTATACGAGTACGAAGGACATGAAAAGCACAACACAAAACAGTGGGGTTCGTGTCGAAGCTATTGACATGAATGGTGAGAAGAAGTCGTATTACAGGAATATACATGAAATATGGGAACTCGACTATGGCCTGAACATTCAGATCCCTGTGCTCCGTTGTTAATGGTTTAAAGACACAATAGGGGTTTCCGTTGATGACTATGGACTAACGATAATCGATCACAGTAAAACAGGTCATAAGGATGATCCATGGGTTTTAGTAGAGTGTGTGGCTCAAGTTTTTTATGTGAAAGACCCTTCGGATGAAAAAAAAACTATTGTCGTATCCAGAAGACAACAGATTGTCGGCATCGACAACATTGAAGACCCTAATGATTACAACCAATTCGACGATGTACCATTGTTTACCGATATTCCTATGCAAATTAAGAAGGTTGAGAAAACAATCGATGAAGCGAATATGTCGTATGTTCGATCAGATCGTGCTGCCAAGATAATTAAGTCATACTTATTTTGTAATATTTATTTGTTTACTATCACTTTGTACTGATGAGTTATAGGTACAAGTTATAGGTACATACACATATGTTGTTGATGACCGTGTCATCTTAATATGAGTTACACAACTCATATTATTTGACGTTTTCATATTCAAATTTTAAATTGATAAACCAAATTCACAAGAACCAACTAATCGAAAAATTAATAATAAGACATAATGTAATAAAAATTTATAAAAATAAAACATAATTATATTATGAATTAAAAAAATTGTTATAAAATTTACAAAATGAGACATTAAAAATAAAATATGCAGTGCAAACCGATTAATTGTTGAAAAACATGGGGATGTAATTATTTCATCAAAAACTATAAAAACAAAGGGGATGCAATTAGTTCATAATTAGCTAATTGCATCCCTTGTAGTACAAGTTATTTTTTGCACATGAAAATTTTTTGAGTAGGTAGTAACAAATGTATAACAGGGCCGCATGAAAATTTTGAAATTTATTTTCGCATACGGTTGGTTAAGTGGCATGTATGGAAAAAAAACGATCTTTCTATGTGGCTGTCATAGAGGGCCGCATGGAAAGATCATCTTTCCATGCGGCTATCCTAACCAGCCACATGGAAAGATCGTATTTTCCATGCGGCTTTCCTACTAGACCGCATGGAAAAATAATGTACCCATTTAAATTTAAATTGATTTTTAGAGCACTAATTAAGCTTATGTGAAAAAATGTAAAAAAACAATGTTATATAACTCACTGATTTCTACGTATTTACTTTTGGTCATTTCTCCATTTGAGTTTGATGGAACCTATAGAATATTTAAAATTCAAACTGAAACATATTAAAATAATATTTTGAGGTAGTAACCTATTTAAAATTGAAAAGTCATCTATAACAAAGTTGTATAACTCATCAAGATGTAAAATTTTTGTTTTGGTGATTTTTTCTATATGACTTTTTTTGAACTGTTTCAATTTGAATTTTAAAAGATAACAACCTTAAACAACATTTTCAAATAATAAATGATTTAATTTGAAAGAGTTTTCAATAACAAAGTGGTATAATTTTTGAAGATGTATAACTTCTATTTTGGTCATTTCTTCATTTGACAAAGTGATTTGTAACATTGTTCACAAAATGTACAAACATGTAACATAGTTAATAACCAGGAAGAGGGATATGTCATTTTTGTGAAATCGTTAGTATCAGTATGTCGGATGAAGAAATGACCAAAATAGAAGTTATACATCTCTATGAGTTATAACACTTTGTTCTTCATGACTACCTCATATGAAATCATTATTTGAAATTTTGGAAATACTTTCGCATATGGCTCCTTAAGTGGGCCATATGGAAGATCATCTTTCCATGTGGTCGGCTAGGATAGCCGCATGAAAAGATAATCTTTCCATGCGGCTGTCTTAGCAGGCCGCATAGAAAGATGATGCTTCCATGTGGCTCTAGCCAGCCGCCTGGAAAGATCTTTCCATGCGGCCGCTTATGTAGACCGCATGCGATGATGTCCGCCTATATATAGGCAGCGCGGGGTGCCCAAATTTTTATAAGTCCAGATGCCCACGAACCCTAGCCGCCAGGTTACCGAAATTTTGAACGCCGCCGTTGCCGCTTCTGTCCTTCCACCGGCCGCCTCACTCCACCCGTTGGCCACCTCCCGGCTCCTCCCCCGCCACCGAGCCGACGCGGACGCCACCACCGACGATGCCAATGCCGCCTCCTCCCGACGCCGACGCCGCCACCGACAACGCCGGTGCCGCCACCGACGCCGCCGATGCCACCACCCGGCCACCAATGCCACGACGCGCGCCTCCTGGCTCCCCAACCCCCGACACCCCCAACGCCGACGCGCGCGACGCCGCCTCCCGGCCACCGACACCGACCGCCGGCCACCACCTCTGCCCCAACTCAACCGTTGACGTCACCGCGTGCCTCCTCCCCCACCACGTCGGTACATTTTTTTTCAAAAATTTATATGGAATGTGAAATTGCAAATGCATGTGGAATGTGAAATTTGGAATTTATATGAAATTGGGAAATGTGAAATTTGTATGGAATCCAAAATTGGGAATTGTGTGTTGTGCAATTGCAAATTGGGCAATTGCGAATGTGAAATTGTGAACGTGAGATGTGAAATGTGGACTTGCAAACTGTGTTAGTGTGGATGTTTTCTTCCGAAATTTTGAGATCTGTATTGTGAGAGGGCGCATTGTGATTAGATGAATTGTAGATAATTATTGTATGAATTGACTATGAATTACAAATTGTGATTGCATGAATTGTTGCTAATTATGTACAATAAATTCATGTCCATATTAGTAAATCTTACTTCTGGTACGAATTTGTATTGTTGGTAAAAATGATTTAAAGTAATTATTGTGTTTAAAACGGTTGGTCAGGATTATGACTATTCGTAAAAAGTGTTTGTACCGGATTATTCTTAATTAATTATAAAAATGCATGCCATGCTAGCTTATTACTACGTTACATGTAAAAGCTATACCTACATTTGACATCCTAGTAATTAATTAAATCGTAGAGGCACGAAATTTAATATATATATATATAGAGAGAGAGAGAGAGTAATTATTGCAGTTAATTATTGTATGAATTGTAGGTAATTAATGTATGAAATGTTTGTAATTACTGTATGAATTGTAGGTATATATATATATTTGAGTAATTATATTCTTGTTTTCGTGTAACTTACTCTATTTTTTTATAATAAAAACGTGATTCCATATTTATAAATTGGTAGTTATGTTAATATGTCAGTTATGCTAATATCAAACTAATATTATAATTTGTTACGTCAAGTTCAAAGATGTCGAAAGATAACGTTCCATCGACTGCACCAGTGGTGCCGGAAGAAGCGAACACTCAATAGGAAAGCGGTTGCAACAATCAAGCTGCCGCTTCTAGTGAAAAAACGTGGCGAACACCAAGTGACCCATTTCCAGAAATAACACAAGTTGCCCCTCGTGAGGATGATCCGGACTACGTACTTGTGGAATAGGCCATAAGTGTTGAACAATGTTAGCATACATTATTTACTAACTAGTCGACAAATGAACCTAACGATAGAGAGTTACTCGTACTGCGCAGATGGTAGTCCGACGTCGCTCGAAATGTAAAGCTACGAGGACCAGGCGAGAGGAAGAAGTTGATCAGATGGACACTGCTACTTCAGCCCCGGATACATCTATGAGTGGGGCCAACACGGCTAAAAGAAGACGTGATGCGAGAAGCAAGAATAAATTGCGAAAGGATATGTACAATATGAGTACTCTTGACCAGAATGGGAAGCCCGCCGAGCCACCGATAGTGAGGTCCAGGTTTAGCAACACCTATGGCACTCTAGTTAGGACGTGTGGGATACCTATACCGGGGGTATCAGGAGACTGTACGAATATGTGCGGTCAATAGGGTACCGAATAGGAAGGAGAATATATCTGTACGGTGTCAGCTAGGAGTTCGGTATGTACCGGATTGCATCCCGTGTGCTTCGGACCTGGGCCGTAACAGAATTAGGATAGATCTTAGTCCTACTAGATCAGGACTCTATCATATCTGTAACGCTTCCCCCACTATATAAGGGGTACGGGGTGCCCCCTTGAGGGCAACAGAAATCCATCTGAGGAATACAATCGCCAAGCAGGAGTGAGGTATTATCTCGCCACGTCGAGAGCCTGAACCTAGGTAAATCGTCTCCCTCTTCATCTTAACCATTGAATTCCGAGCTTGGTAGCCACCTTGTAAGTTCATTGCCGACATCAAACGTCGATAGGACGTGTTGTCCTATTAATGTCAAATCGTGGGAAACGGTGGGCGACAATCTGAAGACGCTTCTCTAGAATGACTTGCAAAAGTATTTGGTGTATCCTCCTGTAGCAGAGGTACAGGGCAGAGAGTATGCACTTAAGAAGATGGGAGATCGATGGCGCCAGTGGAAGTCCGATCTAAATCGGGACTATGTTCAGAAGAATCTCCCTCCATTTAAGGAATATGGATAGATTCGTCGTAGGCTGACTGGGATAAATTTGTTGTGGATCATACAACACCCGAAGCATTAGCTTTGATGAAGAAAATGTCAGACCTTGCGAAGAAGAACAAATATCCTCATAGATTGGGGTCGAGCGGCTATGCTGGGCACATCGATCAATGGCGGGAGGCCGAGCAAAGATTTGCAGCGGCCGACAAGCCTCTGCTAGTAGAGCCCATGGCAGAACGTAGCAAGAACTGGGTTTGGGCGCGTAGTATGGGTCAAGTCTCTGAGGAGGGAGATATACTATTTGAGACTCCCGACATAGAACAAGTGACAACTAATTTGCAACAGATCATCCAGAAAGAAAAGGCAGGATAGTTCGTCCCACGGAGGGAGCATGACCAGCTTACTGCGGCATTGGGGACCGCGGAACACTCTGGCCGAGTTAGGGGTTTGTCATCGAAGACGAGTTGGAAGATAGGGTTTCCTCAGGACGCAGCAAGTTACAAGAAGAGAGACAAATACAAAGAACAACTATCAGACAAAATCTATGCGCAAGTGAAGGAACACTTCTACTCGTTGGCAGCTGAAAACCCCACAGCTTTTCCAAGACTATTCCTTGAAGGGCAACGGACCGCCCAATCTCCATAGCAAACAACTCATGTACCGAGCAGTGTAGGCTCAGTGGAGACAACTTCCTTCCCCGTCAATGGTATAACTGGACCAACGCCGTGCTCACTCGTCGTACCTTTCGCTCGTGCGGGAAAGATCAAGGAGGTTGCCACTTGTTTAGCGATAACTGGGCGTCAATTCCACAACACCCAAATCCCTAATGATTATGCAAGGGTACAGGTCACCAAGGTCCATAGCGACCATATTTCTATGGAACTAGACATCCCTGCACCGGAGAGGATTGAACTTCTGGGTGATGCGGTAAATCAGTTTATCTTATGGCACCGTTGAGACATAATCTTGACCACGGCGTTATTGCAGCACAGGGATCCTCAACTCCATCCTCATCGCAACAAAAGACAGTTGCTGCTTAGGTCCAGCGTCACCCCCACCACTTAGGTCGCCCCATCGCCAACCTACTCCACCCCTCTCCTGCACAACAGGTGTCACGCCCAGAAATTTACACCAAATTTCTGAACAATAGCATGTATTAAATCTCGGTCCAGGAATCAGCCCGAGTACACACTATGACAAATCAATACACAGTTCCACGACTTAAAAACAAATAAAAACAATTATCTATCGAAATGCAGCGGAAAAAGAAAAACAAGACTAGACCATCTAATCTTCAGCTTCAGCTGGCGATGACGGCTCCACACCACAGGCATTCTCGACGGCGGACTGAACCTCACTTCAACCTTTGGAACAACCTTCTGACTCAGGCTCTGGCACTTGCTCTGGTGGGGGAAAAATTAAGCAAGACTGAGTACAAACCACCGTACTCAACATGTAACACCCAAGAGAGGGAGAATAATGAATGCAATAGGGTATCAAGGATAGGCTAGGGTTAAATTGCACAAAGCTGCAGTAATTTAGCAAAACAGTAAATAAAAATAGACTGAAATAAAAGTAAAGTAAACATTTAAAATAATCATCCACTGTTAACCGTTACACCACGTTGCAACAGGCCCAGACCGCTGTCGAATGTTACACCACGTTGCAACAGGGTCAACCCTCTGTCCAACGTTAAACCACGTTGCGACAGACCCAAACCACTGCCAATGTTACACCACATTGCGTAGGGTCAAACCAGTTCCAAGATTAATCAGGTTATTAATGGTTCAACTAATCCCAGTGAATCTGTCAGTTTGCCCAATAACCGCGGGCACGGCTATTCGAATAGTTTTACTCTACAGAGGTGTACAACTTTACCCACAAGACATAGCTGCCAAGCATGTTACCATGCCCCAACGTATCACCACGATACATCAGTACGGAAACCATGATAAGACCTTTCACCTAACCCTCCCTAGACAATCGTACCGCACTTCAGGTTTCACCCTCTCCTTTACACCTTGTCAGGCAGTCCCCTCTTGTGCCTTGGTGAATCCGGAAGCAGCAGAGGCTTTCGTTACACCACGATTGCCCGTCCATACTCCATCATGCTCACCCTTGCCTTGGTACGTCGAATAGGGACAAGCTAGATTACGAGTCTCACCGTTGCCCATTCTGGCTTGTGGTTAATACGTGTAAGACTTTCAGGGTTTCCTAAGAACCGGTCCTTAATTGCCATGGGCACGACTCTCAAAACCATGCACCCAAAGCCCACCATAAGCAATATTTTAGTTGTATTTATCCTCAACAGGATATTAATAATGATTACAACCATTAAAGGTCTATTAAAGTGTAACAGTAATTAAATAATAATTGGTGAGCTAGTTGAACTAAGCATGGCTAAGCATTGCCTAACCCTAAGTCTAGTCAAATTAACCCTGGGATGACAATAATAATAAATGGGGATGAACAGGTATAAAGGTAAATGCCCAATAGATAAATAAAGTAAATACATTTGAATACAATGCATGTTTGAATGTAAAAGCGGGGGATTTTATAATCATAGGTTCAATATGATCAAAGAAGGGTGCCACTTGCCTTGCTTAGACCCACGAGGAACTTCGGCGACGACTTCGAGAACGAGCGGCGCTTCAACGGGGTCAAAACCTACGACAAACAAGGCAAAACAAGCAAAACAGGCTATAAAACTACTGAAACACAGAAAGAAACTATTTTTAATGGATTCTTGGCATTTTTATGGATTTAATGAAACTTGAATGGACCTAAACGGAGACTAGATGAATTACTTATGAATTTTAGAAGATTAACTGTGTTTTTAAACTAAACAGGAAACCTTAATGAATTATTGCGCAATTAATTGGAGGCATGACGTCAGCACAGGAGTGAGAGGAGGCTGACGGCTCGGGCCCACATGGCGGTGAGAGAGAGAGGGAGAGGGGAGGCTGACCGGCTGACGAGTGGGGCCCGCTCATCAGTGGCCCAGAACAGAGGAGGACGGGGCGGCCTCGGCCGAACAGAGGGGAGAGGCGGCGCGGGCCGGGCAGGCGGCGGAGGGCGGCGACCGGCGGACGGCGGCGCGGACAAGCGGGCAGTGACGGGCGGCAGTGATCCGGCGGACGGCGATGCGAGAAACGGTGGCGGCGCTGAGAGCGGCGGCGCCAAAGGAGGACGGTGGCAGCTCGGGGAGAGCGACGGCAGTGACGCGACGAGCACGGCGGCGCTCCGACGGTGGCGGGGTCGCGTCGGTGACAGCAAGGCGAGGGTGGCGGCTGGCGGACGGGCGACGGAGACGGCAGAAGCGCGCAAGAATGCGGCGGCGGCGTCGGAGAAGGTGGTGACGGGCGAAGGGACTGCGACAACAACAAGAGTGCGCGCGCGGGTGGCGGCTGTGTCAGCTTGGCAGTGGCGCCCGGAGGGGAGAAAGAGGGGGAAAAGGATGGCGGTGGCTCACTGGCGACGAGAACGGCGACGACGAGTCGGCGTGGAGGAGGCGGAGACGGCGACGGGGTTGCACGGCTCGGAGCGGCGACGAGCGGTGGGATCGGGTGGCGGCAGAGGAAAGGGGGAGAGGACGAGAACGGCCGATGGCGAGCGACGAGAATGGCCGACGGCGAGCGGCGGGGCGCACTCGCGGTGGCACGAAGAAACAGAGGAAGGGGGGAGAGCGGACTCACCGACGGACGACGGCGGTGAGGGCGCGATGACAACGGCGCACGGGTGACAAGAGCAGCGTTCCGTGGCGGCGATCAGCGACATCCCGAGGCGGGGGCGTCAGCGCTCAAGCGGCGGTGAGGGCCGGGCGCGGGTGAGGCGGAGAAGGGCGGCAGCGTAGCGGCGACGACAAAAGGGAGCGAGTGGCGGCCAGGGAGGGGATTTATGGTGGCGGCCGGTGCGTGCGGGATGTGGTTGGGACAGCCGACGCGAACGCGGAGGAGGCGGGGAGGTTGTTAGCAGCGGCGTGGAATGCGGCCGGTGGTTGCACGCGGTAGTTGGCAGCGGTGCGGGCATGGGCGAGGTGGCTGGCCGAGACACGACGGCGCGGCGGCGAGGGCACGATAGGCTTGGAGAGAGCGGCGGCTTGGCGCAAACCGGCAGAGCGACGGCGTGGGCGCGCGATCGTCTAGCGGCAAGGCCACGCAGCGGGTGGATGTGGAGGAGAGGATGCGGGCACGGAACGCGCCGAAGGCGGCGGCGCAAGCCGGCGCGTGGCGGGGCGAGCGGGCAGAGGTGAGACACGTCGGCGACGCGGCGCGACGGCACAGAGCAGCGTGGCACGGCCGGCTCAGTTGCATCGCGGTAAGCAGGCAAGGCAGCGGCACACGCGACACGCCGGCGCCGGAGGCTTGGCGGCGTGGTGTGGCGCACGGGCGCAACGGCGGATCGTCGGTGCGGAAAAAGGCGGCGGCGGCTCGAGGAGAGGGCGATTTATAGGTGGCGGCTACCGCGCGTAGGGCGGGGAGGTAGTTAGCGGCGTGGCCGGGATGCAGCGCCGGGATCTGCGGGCGGCGGTTGGCGGCGGTCGGGGAAAGCGGAAGGTGGGTGCGGCGGCACGAGCGGCACGCACGCGCGTACGCGGCAGCACCGCGCACTGTGAGCGACAGCTCGGGCGCGCGACAAGGCGACGTGAGCAGGAGGCAAGGGCGCGACGTGGCGGCAACGGCCACGGTGACGGCGAGGTGGCAAGTCGTGGCGCAGGCGCGAGCACGGCGAGACGGCGGGGACGCGGCGTGACTGCACGGATGCGGCGCACGGTGGTGAGCGCGGCGGCGAGGCAGAGCGGAAGCGTGCGCAGGTGGATGGTGGTGTGGGCAGCCGAGGCGAGGCGACGACGCAGCGCGGCGGCTGGAGAAGGAAGACGGGACTGACAGGTGGTCCCCACCTGTCAGTGGCCCGGAGGAGGAGAGGGAGGTGGCCTGGACTTGGTGCGAGTGAGGTGGCGTCTCGGTCGTGGCCTTCGGCCGGCCCAGTGTGGGAAGGGAGGGGAGGAGGGTAGGCCGAGCGAAGGGAGCGGGCTGGATGGCTTGGCCGGCGGCCTGCTAGCCTGGAGGAGAGGGAAAAGGAGGAGTGGGCCGAGGGAGGTGATGCGGACTTTGAGCGCCGGTTGGGACACGACTCGGGAAATTGCAGACAGTACACGCATTCACACGACAGAACCAAATCATGCACGAATTAGAGATTCGTACGACAAATTAGATCCGATACGTCGAACCGTGAACTGTTAGCGGAACAACGGCAGGAGTTAACGACCCGTTAAATTGAGATTTAACGACTCGCTAAACTAGAATTAGACGACTTTAACGTTAAACCAATCTACGTTTACGAAATTGAATTCCGCACCGTAGATCAATCTCACGCTAGCTAATTAGATTAGAAAATCTAAGCAATTACACGATAGATCAAAAATAGATTGATTCGCATGAGTAAAACGTATGCGAACCTGATATTTGGTGGAGAGATCAGCGACGGATTACTGCTGTTCCTCGCTGTTCGGATAGGAAACCTAAACAATTAAACGGTAGATAAATTTAGATTGATTCGCAAGAATAAAATAGATGCGAACCTGAGATTCGGGAGAAGGAAACCGGCGGACGGCTGCACTGCTGCTGGACAGGAGGTGGCAGGAGGGGCACGAGAGAGGGAGACAGGGAAAAGAGGCAAGGGTGTAGGGGGGTATTTATACGGGGAAGCTAGAGATAGATCTTGTTACTCATCTTCTATTAAAAAGGAATAGATAAGGTTTCAAGGGGATAAGATTTAGAGTCCTAATTAATTGGAATTGATTTTTTTGGTGGAGACAGAGATGGGGCTGCATGGCTTGGAGAGGAGGAGGAGAGGATCGTACAATCCAGGGAGGAGGAGGAGTTTGGCCAAGGGAGAGAAAAAAAGAAAAGAGAAAAAGAAAAGGGAAAAAAGGAAAAAAGGGAGAAGGGAAAAAGAAAAGAAAAAGGAAGGAGGGAAAAAAAAGAAATTGCCTCCAATTTTGCCGATTTTTATTATGTTTATTAGAGCAAATTTTATTGACTGCAATTCAAATATAAATCATGTTAATCATTTAAAATGCTTTCGGGACATTTTAGAACATCCGAAAAGCTTCCAATTAAATTAAATTAATTTATTACACTGAGTTTTCTCCTGAACTTTAATTAACAAATTATTTTTAATGTATTATTTAATTATTTCTTGGCTAGGGTAAAACTCAGGGCGTGACAACATGCTACTCCCCCACTCATGCAGAACAACCTGCTCCCCCCTCTCCAGCACAATAGGCTACTCCCACCTCCTTAGCTGAACAGCCTGGCCCCCCTCCTGTGTCACCAATTCAGTTCTCTCCACCAACACCTCAATCTGCCCTAGTAGAACAAGTGCCTATACTTGTAGGCACTAAATCCGAACCGAAGTCAACTCCTTTGGAACCTCGTCGTTTAATTTCAAAGATGACATCGACCTACCTATGAACCAAAGAAGATTGACAAGGATAAGGAAAAGTTCATGTTTTCAGCGTTCAGAAATTCTAATAAGAGAAAAGAACTTCTGAACGTCATGACAGACAGCCAGAAGTCGGTACTAGCAGCTCAAGGTGAAGTTCAATCTTGGTTATCTGCAGATGTTCCTGAAAGTTATGAGTATGGCAAGCCATTCTTGCCAACTTATCTTATGAACGATCTACCCTGGGAAATGAGAGCGATGCATGAATGGTATATCAAGGCTTCTAGGAAGGGCCTGGGTTTTATAAGCGCCGCCGTCCCGGAATGAGCTTTCATGGGTGGACCAAATGGGATGTTCTTTATCTCTTTCCGAGATTTGTACGCCCTCTACAAGCTAGATAAAATGGACGTGAATCTCGTTGCGGCGTTCTGTCTGTAAGTCTGAACTCTTTTATATACGTTACACGTATTATCCCAAACAAACAAACGAAATCTCACTACTTCAAATTTCATTGTCCAGGATGCAATTTCACGAAGCCGATAGAACTGGAACATCGGTTGGATACCTTGATCCAACAAGAATCTGCAGAACACAACACACCGTTGAGCTGAGAGCTGATTGCGCTGAATTGGCTGGCAAGACCCCCTAGGAACAGAAAGACTTTGTGCAAAACCTGTACAACAGGAAAAAGCTATAAGTAGCACATTACGTGGCACTAGGAATGTTGGCCCACGCCGACAAAGATGTCTTAATGGTCCCTTACGCGTTGAAGTAAGCTCTCTGTAATTTATGTTGAACTAATAGTTCTTTGTGGATTTTTCTGTCTCTAATTAGCCTTTCTTAAATGCAGAGATCACTACATTTTATTTCTTGTATATCCAAAAGAGCAGTTGATCATATCGTTGGACCCCGCACACTATGGCAAGGATACATTTATGGAATTTCTCACTTTTAATTTGTAAGTGTTAAACATTTCATTAATATACATTGTTTGCATTTACCAGTCTTTTATGTACGGAATAAACAAATGTTTTCTTCAAACAGAGCACACAAGTACTACCGCAAAAGAGGCGGTCCAATACAGGATCCATCCAAGAAGAAGTTATCCATCAGGACTGGCTGGCCGGTACTAACATACATTTACCAATTATAGAATTTATCGAACATTACGTACTTCATTATGTCTCGTAATTATATCACAGTGTCACAAACAACCACCAGGAACCAACTTGTGCGGATATTACGTGTGCGAAATGCTCAGAGTCAATGAGACCTCTTGTTTAAAAAGAAAACCAGCTAGCTTGCACACACATCTCACTTAGTACCGTTCCATGTTCCTTTCTATACGCAGATCCCGCAAATCCCCCATCCTGCAGAACGACTCGACGACAAGACAATCTAGAACGTGGGGGCCGACCTCTACCGCTTCATTCGTCGTGATATCTGCAACGCAAGAGGTCTCTTCTATGACAAGGAGAGTGAACTTGCTTTAGACGATAAATTTAAATCTCTCAGAGAGTGGGAGAAAGAACATATGTAATGACATGTACACTAATTATACATTTGATTGTTCAACCGTGGCACATGTAACATTAATTATTACTTTCATATGTAATTAAAGTACACATTTCGTGATGAATTTCATGTTTGTTTTAGAAATAACAGAAATCCTACTGTCTCAATACATACCTCAATAATTTAATATTAAATACGAGACACATGTCACAAAAGGCTAGAATAAATATTAAACATGCTATTCGGACATGAGTTTTCCCATGTGGTTTACCTAACAAGGCACATGCAAAAATAACCTTTCGTATGTAAGCAGCCGGGAAAATCCATGTCCGCATGCGGAAATCAATCTTCGCGTGCGGTTCATGTACACAGCCGCATGCAAAAGTCCATTTTCGCATGACGTCGTCTTAGCTGGCCGCATGCGAAGATCCATCTTTGCATGCGGCTAGGTCGACCGCATGCCCAAATGGTGATCTTTGCCGACCTTTTCGCGCACCCGCATGCGAAGATGGTTTCGGCCCACATGCAAAAATGGTTTCTATAGTAGTGAGACTAATTACTTATTTCAGAGACTACTTTTTTATATTAATTGAGAAGAAAAAAGCTCTAATATTAATATAACGAAATTGTTTTTGTATTAAATTTATTTCCTTTTCCCAACTTCACAAAATGATATTTTCTGTTATAAATACTAAAAGTCGATGTCAAGCTACAGTTAAGTTTCACATAGATGTTTCCCACTCCTTTCCACTGTCTCGTCAGTGTCAGTAAATTTCCATTGTTAACAACTCTGAAAGATTTCTATCAATTTTTGTTGTACATGCCCTTAGCAACTGCATATTTCTCTAAATTAAACCTAGGGATCTTCCACTCTTCCCCCTCCACCACTGCTTCTACCTAGCACCTACCAGCCCACACCAACTATTCCATCATGAAGGAGAAACTATTTTTGGATCCAAGTAAAAATCGGGCACCCAATTGTTTGCAAAAAAATTGGGTAGGGTTTCATCACATATAAAATAGATGTTCACTTCTCAATAAAAATATTTCAACTTTTTAAATAATAAAATGTAATTAAATCATACTTTGAAACATTTTTGCGTGGGGGTATGAATCATTCTGTTTCTAGGCGTGAAACATAGACTTTCACTAGTAGAAAATACATTTTTTATAAGAACATAGAGAAAATTTAATGTGTGCCCTTGAAAACTGACCCAATCCCGTGAATACCATGAATATTACTCCATCCAATCTATAACCCTAAAAGTTTCTTGGATCCCTTATATGCTCCTGCTATTAGGGTTCAGTCGATTGATGGTTATTTAGGTTAGAAAAATCCATTCTACCCTTGAGAATGGAGGAGCTTGTTATGCGTAGTTGACAGTTATGTCGACAAACATGTAGGATCGAAAAAGAGTATAACATACCTATCAGAGAGAGTGAATAGTAGATAGAACGAAAACACAAAAATCTTTTAGCAGAAATAAAAGATTACCTCTGGTTACGCCGCTCCTATGCCGCCACCAATCTGGTTACGTTATTCTTGAGATTAACTTAATCTCGCCGCTCTTGTGCCGCCGATTAGATCACCGGGATCCAGAAAGCCACCAATAGATAAAATCAGAAGACGTAGATTGCATGCTCTCAACTTTATTGCATCAATTAATATTTACAAAGCGCACCAACAGCGCTCCTCTCAAAATTGTCGATTTAGAATAAACAACTAATCTCTAATTTTCGAATTCTAAATCTTACAAAAAGCACACCAAAAACGTATCTCTCGGTCTCTATTTATATCAAAAATAATCGTGACTAGGCTCAGGGAGGAGCTGAGATCCGAAAAATCGAGGATGCCGGATGACGATGTTGAATATGGGGTGACACATGGTGGAGAAACATCGTGTGAGATGAAGCACATATGTTATACTCTTTTTCTATACGCAATAACGTACATGATATCAATAAGCACATATTAGTAGACATGTTATAAAAGCTCGAGATCGATTAAGATCAAAAGAGCAAACTAGGCTCTGATACCACTTGTAGGATCAAAACAGAGTATAACAGATCTACCAGATGGGAGTAAATGGTAGGTAGAACCAAAACTCAAAAATCTTTTAGTGAAAATAAAAGATTACCTCTGGTTACGCTGCTCCTCATAGTACCTCTAACGCCGCTCCTATGTCACCACCAATCTGGTTAAGTCGTTCCTGAGATTAAATTAATTTCGCCGCTCCTGTGCCACCGATCAGATCATCGGGATCCAGAAAACCATAAGTAGATAAAAACAGAAGACGTAGATTGGATGCTCTCAACATTATTGCATCAATTGATATTTACAAAACGCACCAACAGCGCTCCTCTTAAAATTGTCGATTTAGAATAAACAACTAATCTCTAATTTTCTAATTCTAAATCTTACAAAAAGCACACCAAAAACGTATCTCTCGTTCTCTATTTATATCAAAAATAATGTATCTATGAAACTCCCCGTTGAAATCGTTCGCCGACCCACGCACTCGCACGATATACTTTTGTATCTATGTGTCCAACACGGGCTCTGCCAGCGTGGACGTACTTCGCTGTGTCCCGTACGTACACGCGCAACCAACCGGGCCCATGCATGCTACAGCAAACATATCAGACTCCGCCTATCCGACGCACGCAGACGTCTTGATCAACCTATTGGTCTGCTATGCATGCATGTTTGACCACGTCAAACAGCCATGCACCGTATAACCTAGTACACAGCTACAGCACCCGATGTACTGTAGCAACCTTACCACCATCCAACTTTTCTCCTTTTCTCATCCAATTTCATCACACACGATGTTTCTCCACCATCTGTCACCCTGTAATTAACTTCATCACCCGGCATCCTCGATCGTCCGTACCTCAGCTCCTCCCCAAGCCTAGTTACGATCCTACCGCCGTTGACCGATATTGACGTTCGAGAATCACGACTTTAGTCTAACCATGTCACATGACATCCCGATCATCCAGACCTCGGTTCCTTCTCGAACTTAGTCATGGTCCGCATCCCGACCATCCAGACCTCAGTTCCTCCCTGAACCCAGTCATGGTCCTCACCATCGACCATAGTTGACCTCAAGTTATCTGTACACATAGAGACAAACTAACCGCTTCAGGACACAGATATCGCAATCTAACCCATATTAGTCACACGCACTCACACCAACACCATAATCGTTTATAAACCAAATTTTATCAATTTACAAGCTAATTGTTCGTCACACAATACTGATCATGACTATGATCTTACAAAAGATTGCAATATTTGTGAGTTTATCATATGTGCATTTTATGAAACTAAATAATTATTGCATAGATTCCAATAAACAGTTTTGTTATATACCTAAATGGTTTGTGTGTCCAAAATGCGGTTGTGGACCTTGCTGCCAGATGACTGCATCCTTTGCACAAGAGACATTTTGTGTGCTCCCACGTAACGAACAACTTCGTTGTATGTCAACAAGCTTACAAATAACATTTCTTTTAACATTTCGATAATATCCCTATCATCATTACCTAACTATATATATTTCTCGGGGGAATCCAAGAATGTGCATATTGAATATATGGATCGACAATGTCATTTTGGATTATGATGCCCAAAAAATAACTGAGGATGAAACACATGCAAAATACATGCGAGCGATGGAGCAAGAAGCTTTGATCCAGGCTTAAGGACATATAAGGGTGTCGTAGGCAAGCTCAAGCTTGATTCGTTTCCATACACAAACCCTTATTGTTCCTGTGTGAGACAAGCAATCTTTATTAGCGTATGCTCCCAATGGTTTCATCCATTGTACGGTTCACGAATCGGAAACTAATGACATTATTTTGTTTTTATTACTACCTCTGTTTCATATTGTAAACTTTTTAGTCTTGCTTAAATTTATTCATTGATAAATGTATATAATTTATATATGTGTCTAGATTCATTAGCATTCATATGAATCTAGACAATGCTAGAAAGTCTTACGTTATGAAACGGAGGGAGTATAGTAAAGTTTCTTCTGCATCCCACTCCGTTCTCTTCCCTTCACTACTCTCTCCGTTCGTATTATATGACTTTCTAGGTTTGTCTATATTAATTCATGTATCAATGTATATGTTTTATATATGTATCTAGATTCATTAGTACACATATGAATTTAGGCAATACCAGAAAGTCTTACTAGTATAAATGGAGGGAATAGTATTCTTATTCCTCTATCCTTTCACGAATTTTCTCTAACTATCATTCAGTTTATTGCTTGTGATGCCCGAATTAGTCAATTCCATCGTTCCAAATTGTAGTTAAAACAAAAGGAACGAATTGGCCATGTTGTAAGGGCTCATGTCTTGAACACACAAACCAAGTCCATCAATACCAAACAATGTTTTCAGGTAATACCTCACATATAGCCCATAAACTTTATCCGATCTTTAACAGGTTAGTACTAATATTCATAAATATATATGGGGTCATCTTTTGGCTTGTTGGTAAAAAGAAAAGGCAAACTACATATTTATAAAAAAAATAATTTGTGGATTAAACATTTATATGCGTGTCCATAGCAATTTAAAAGCCAACGCTGAAAAATAAACTGCGTTAAAAAAACTCAAGATCAACTTCAAATTTAAGGTTAAAAAATTAAATTTGGACTTATAAGCATAAGAGAAAAAAGCCAAAAGCTAGGATAAAACTTTCTCAGAAGGTCTATTAATAAAATTATTTATTTAATATGGTCTAAATTATTAAATAAAATCCCCCTAAAAATAAAAAAACACAGACTAGCCATGTGCAAAATAGCATGTCCCCCAAAACACAGACTTTCTCGGATGCTAATGTCTTTTTGCATGCGCCCCCTGTCGCATTTAAAATGGCCATTAGCTAGGCGGCAAAGGGGATGCTTGCAAAATCCCCCATCCGTGGCCCAACGGCCATCTACCCAGGCGTCCTCTCCATCTGACACATCATTAAAAACGTCCAAAATCAAAAAGGTCCAAACTTGGTGTTTGGTGTTTTTTCTTCTTCTTTTTTTAAAAAACACTTTTGGATAAAAACATTGCCCATTTGCGGCCGAGCCTCTTCTCCTCCTTAGCAGGCCGAACCGATCCGGCCCGTAAAGCCCAAATTGGCAGGCCGAACCGATCCAGCCCGTAAAGCCCAAATTGCTCTTGCCCTCGACAACAACTCTCTCTGGCTTTGTCCCGGCGAAGTTAGCCTCCGCTCCCAACTTCCCAAGCTGCCACCCTGGCCTCCGCCTCCTCCTCCTCCCCCGTGTTCACCCTCAACGTCAGCGGCGAGCTTTTCCAGACCACCGCTGCCACGCTATCCCGCACGGGGGCCTCCTCCCAGCTCACCTCGCTCGGCCTGACTCCAGCATCCGCGCCACTTCCTCGACCGCAACCCGCGCCTCTTCATGCCCCTCCTCTCCTTCCTCTGCCACGACCGCCTCGTGTTGTCGTCGGAACCTTCCTCCGCGGCGCTCCTCGCCGAGGCGCGCCATTTCGGGGTGGAGTCTGCGCTCCTCGCCTCGCTCACCCCCTCGTCCGACTTCTCCCGGCTAGCCCTGCAACCCTCGGCGCTGCTCCCGCTCACCGGCCGCGTGGCCCCCTCCGCGGTGGCCATGTCGCCCTCTCCCTACTCGGCCTCTGTCTTCGCCGCGCACGGTGGGGTCGTCACCCGGTTCAATGTGGCGCTCGCCTCGCGCGGCAGCGTGCTCACGCCGCTCCCCACCATTGACTCCCTCGTCGCGGTGTCCCCCACACTTGCCCTCGCCAGCGCACGAGACTTCGCCGGGGTACACCTCTGCCGGTTCCCAGATGATGCCCCCGCCACGGCTAGGGAGGTGCTTTCCTGGCTGGGATCGCCCTCCGCCCCGGTGCTGTCGAAGGCGGCCACTGCCGCCACCGAAGCGTCGTCCCCGTGGCTCTTCGCCAGCTTCAAGTCAGCACGGCGGAACTCAAGCGTTGTGGTGGCATTCGACCTGAATTCCCTCTCTCCTATGGTGGAAATTGGGCGGAAGGAAGTGTACGGTGCAGACGTGGAGGCGGCGATCCGGCATCTAGGCTCAGCTGGCTTGGCGGCCACAATTAACTGGTTCATGGTGGAAGAAGTCCCCCTTTAGAGTACTTCCTCCGTTTCGCAATGTAAGTCTTTCTACCATTGCTTAGATTCGTATACTAATGAATCTAGATACGTATATAAAGTATATATATTTATCAATCAATGAATTCAGGTAAAGTCAAAAGGATTTACAATATGAAATAGAGGTAGTAGTGATCAAGAGATATACCAGCTTTGGGGGAGTGGGACGATCCTGGACAGTCTCAGTTTTTGTTCTTAATGGTGAGTTTGCTGATGCTCAGCCGGCGGATGAGGATCTGCCCCCTGTCAATCATATTCCCCTGCCAGTACCAGCCCCTGAACCACAACAAGCAAATGAAGGTGTGCAAGAGGACGAAGACATGGGTGAAAATGACAATCATGAAGTTCAAGAGGAAGTCTAAGAAGAACATTCTCACAATCTCTGTGCTGTCTCACAGCAAGACTTGGAGGATTGGCAGATTGTTCCAGTCTGTCATCCAGTTGCTTGCATATTCCCTCTTAATGTTGCAGCTGAGGAAGAGATCAATGCTCGTGAAGATATAGCGGCAGTTATGCCATCCTTTGTCGTCTACCCCCAGTTTTGGAAGCTGCTCAGCTTGTGCAAATTCCTTTTGAACGTGCCCCTGGTGAATGGGCCTCAGCCCATCTCATCGGCCTTAGTCCCTTATAGACTGGCCATACATCAGGTTTTCCAATTTGCTTTACTTGCTTCTGCTCTGGTTTGGGCAAAACGAGAACTGGGTCAGCCAACAAGGCCTATCAGTGCAGCCATTGCAAACTATCCCTGCCACAGACATCGACTTGGACTTGTGCTCGGATCCTTTTCAGCATAATACTTCGCCTTCTCTGCTGAAAAGGTGAATATGAAAATAAAGTGGATTTGGCAGAGCAAAGTGAATTTGACAATAAAGTTCTTTGGTTGGATATTCTTCTTGGACAGATTAAATACAAGAGATTTACTGGAAAGAAAACATTTTAGCTCTGCCTATTGGAATAAGTTGGGATGGTCTTGGGATAATTCCTTAGATATTCATCAGAAGGTTCAAGCTCAGCGTGCAGTGATTGTGGACCCCTGTTTTATGGAATTCTTCCTAATCTCCATATGGAATATTTGGAAGGAGAGATATGGACTCATTTTCCAGGGCATTCATCCTACCGTGCAGAATTGGACAAGAATTTTGAAATCTGACCTGAACCTACATTTAATTAGGCTCAAAGAAAGACATAAACCTCTCATGCAATCATGGATAGATCAATTGTAATTTTCTTTTAATCTTCTTTTTCTCCCCTCTTCTTGTAATTAGTTCTTGAAATTTAATGCACTAGAAAGACCACGCGGCTTTGCCGCATTGCAACATAGATGAACCAGTCCATTATATATACCATTGTAATAATTGAAATATTATATATTTGGCAAAACACTTATGTTTCTCTATCGAACTTATGTCTTAACTACGACGATCATTCTTTATTTGTTACAATAATATATCTCCTATAGTTTTCTAAATTTTAATTATCCAACTATTAAAATTGCTCAGTAATCTATATGTGACATTTCATATGGTATTGTTCCATTTATAATTGATTGTCATTTTTTACTTTCATAATAAAATTTAATGCATCCAGTGTGAATAAAATTTAATTCTGATAGATACGGTCCATTTATAATGGATTATATTTTTAGTTTCCTAATTAAATTTAATGCATATATAACTCTAGATAATATTGTTTATATCAATAGTGACAACTAAAAAACATCAACTTTCTAAAAGAGAAAAAAATTAGGGGTGTTGGCTTTCATGCAATAACTAACTTTATACATGATTAAAAATTTATGCGTCAAATACATACGTGAGAGAAAAAGATATAAGAAAAGTAGTGTAGCCAAGTTTATGGTTAATATTATACCTGTTAGCTATAAGTAAGCTATGGCTAGGGGTTGGTTGTACTATTAGATTGCTTAAGTTGATTCCATCTTGTTTTGAAGTAAATTAATAAAGGTACCCGAACATCTGACATCTATACAAACATGCCACGAATCCATTATTAATATAATTATTGTGCTCTCTTTAGCATGTGTATTTCTTATTTATTTATATTTATATATATATACACGCACACTGGATAGTCCTTGTGTTCACCTCAACTTTTTTTGTATTATTTTTTTTCTATTTCTGTTTTAGCTTATTTCATTTTGTGATGAGTATTAATTTAAGATGTAGACGATAAACAGTTATCACGGTAATTTGGTAAAAATTTTAGAGTGAGACATGTAACTATCAAACATTGAATAAAATAAATTACTGACATACACATGCTTTCTGACTTAATCCAAGCAGAAAGAAATAATACTTTAGGGTGCGTTTGGATATTGGTAAAGATAGGATAGGATATAACCATCTATATATTTTTATTTTTAAGGATATGTTAGTTCAGTTTTACGTTAGACTTGATGGATGTGATAATCTAATGTTTTTTATTTGGTGAGATGACAAGATGAGCCTATTGAATTACTAATAAATAATAATATAAATTAATCATCATAGATATTTTCATAATTAGTACAAGTTAACAACAAAATAATCTATGATCACTAATTATCACTAATTTAAACTTCATAATGGCTAATTAATGATAAAATATGCTAATTAAGACTAAGCAATCACTAATGTTCGTAGATTGTTAACGTGATGTTTTAAAAGTACTGTTTGTTCAAAACGTTCTGCATTACTGTTGCTTAGACCATTTATTTCAAGCTATTTATTACATTTATAATGTAAATGGTATGTTTCTTTTACGTGAAACTCAACCATAACAAATTAATTAGCAGTACAAAAAAATTGGCAGCCGTGGGGTTTGGACTTTGGAGCCATGAAAACTGACACTGCCAAAATACTGAGAAGCTGCACCTTTTTTTTTTTGAGGCGGTGTGATTTTTTAATTAAAGAAGTTAAAAGACAGAGAGGCAGGAGCCAACCCACGAGCGAATGAAGGATCTAGAAGTTGCGCTACGTGGCCGTGCTAGTTGCCCGAGAAATTGCAGTGAATTCGGTACTAGAGATACCGTGGGGGCCTACCCACTGTTCATGCTTAAAAAATATTGCTAATGGTGGGTGGTGGGTGCATAGTTTTGAGAGTCGCATCCATGACAATTAAAAACCAGTCTGCACGAAATTCTAGAAGTTATTTTAGTGCTAATCACAAACCAGGGTGATGTCAGGCCCAGAAATTACTCACACGAATGTCTAAACTTAAATGTGTATTAAAAACCCCTGTACAGGACAAATAAACAATGTTGATTAGATAACCATCATTCTAAGAAACAACTGAAAATGAATAAATAATCTAACAAAATGCAGCGAAAAGATAACGTAGACTAGCTCTAGCGTAGTACATTTTTAGTCCATAGGCAACGTCTTGACGGCGGACAGCTTACTCCTGAGAGTCACCTCCATCCGATTCAACCTCTACCTGTGAAGGGAGAAATTATGCAAGACGGAGAACAAACCACGGTACTCAACAAGTAGCACGGAAAAGGAGTAATAAATGATGCATCGGATCCCAAGTATAGGCTAGGGTTATTTGCATAAATCAACATTTAGTAAATACAGAGATTGAAATAGAACAGCCCAGATAAATAAGTAAATAAATAAACAAATAAATACTTTTAAAGTACCAACATCTCTATGCAACGTTACACCACATTGCAACAGGCCCAATCACTACCCAACGTTACACCATGTTCCATTAGTCCCAAACCAAATACAGATTAATGAAGTTATTAAAGGTTCGACTAATTAGCATGAATTTGTCAGTTTGCCCTTAACAGTGGGCACAACTATTCGAATAGGTTTACTTTGATCAAATGAGTACTACTGTACCCACAAGACACAGTTTCACTATATTTGAACGTGCGCCGATGTGCCACTATGACACATCGGATAGAAACCTGTGATAGACCTGTCGCACCACACTGCAGGTTTTCCTTCCTCCTTTAAACCAAGTCATGTAGCCAATTTTGTGCCTAGGCGAATTCGGAAGCAGTATAGACCATCGCAAGGTCCATCCATACTCCATCATGCTTACCCTAGCCTGGGTACGTTGAATAGTTCGTAATTACACTTCAAATCCCAGCGTTGTCTACTTATCACACCCTGAGTTTCTATCCTAAGCCTAAATCACTATCCGGTGTGTTATGCGATAGGTCCTATCACAAGTTCCTATCCGATGTGTCATGGTGGCACGTCGGCGCACGTTCAAGTGTAGTGAAACTGTCTTGTGGGTACAGTAGTACACCTATTTGAATAGTTGTGTCCATGATTAAGGTTGAACTGTTAGATTCACTGTGATTAGTCGAACCGAAAGAAAGAGAGAAATAGAGAGAGTAGGCGACAAAATGTTGAAGGTACTCGCCACCGACGTGGTGGAGGGATGGCGCAGCTCGATCAATATGGCAAGCCTGACGGCGTCCGCCACCGCTGACGCGGCAGAGGGGTAGTGCCGCAGGACTCAAACACCTCCGCTTCCTCCCGCCTCGACTATGCCCCTATCCGAGGTGATGCGACTAAACTACGTCGTAATCGTGTGCTTAATCTACTTCTCTCATCATGCTATCTCCACCAACTGCACGATTCACCCATCCGTCGCCATGGAGGACGACGACTCAAATTTGGAGTAACCAAGCCCTTGTTGCCAATGCGATGGCGACATGGCACCACTGGATCAGCGTCCCAAGCCTCCTTACGAAGAGTGTGTCCGCCACCGCTGACGCAGCAGAGGGGTGGCACCGCAAGACTCGAACACCTTCGCTTCCTCCCGCCTCGCCTTTGCCCCCTCTCTGAGGTGATGCGCCTAGAAAGTGAACAATATCGTCTTTGTGCGTTGAGTATGCTTGTCCCATCACACTACCTCCGCCTACTGTAGGATTTCACCCGTCGTCGTGGAGGATAACAGCTCAATATTAGAGGGACCAAGCCCTTGCCACCGACGCGATGGCAGCAATGCGCTTCTGGATTCCGGCGCGGCTCCCACCCTCGTCCTCCTCTTCATTGATATGGCCAATTCGATAGGGACCTTGCCCCCATATACATTACCCATATCATCGGTGGAGGCTCGTGCACCATGTCCAACTTCGTCGTCGAATTCTACTACGCTGTCAATTCAACCAAGCTTGTGTACTACAACAGGACCCTCTTCCCCTCCTCCTCATGCAGAACTTACTACGCATAAGGATGTCGCATGCAAAGCCCAGAGGACTCCTCCGGTTCCGATGCCTCGATTGGCTAGTATTATGCACAGGTTAGTCCAATCTTCAGAGACATGCCTCTATTTCAGGTCACCCATGATTCGAAGTGTTTTGCTGTACTAAAATGATGTTAAACAAAACTGTATCATGATAGACTTTTTGATACAAATATGTAAGTACTTTTTAGATAATAAATAGTTTTTCTTCTTTATAGTTCACCATGCAAAATGCAATTTTGTTATTTATGCTTTTGTTGCATTTCTGTCATTAAAGTGAGGTGTAATGCTCTTTGGTCCATTCTTCATAATGAGATAAAAACGTATCTAATTCAACTTTATTTTAGGACATTAATTCAACCTGTTGATTTAATTCATAATTAGACAATTCTTCTATACACCACTTTTATTGCAAGAAAATTACCTGAATGTTATCGGTATATATGTTGCATCAGCTTGGTTCTACTGCTTCCAACTCTTGTTGTGCCATTACATATCTTATTAGTGTTGAAACGTAAGTTATTTTTAGTAACATAACACACTGATGTTAATTAACTTAAATCATAAATTGTGGACAAGTGAATCATTAAAAAATCTTATTATCATAACCTAACATTCTGCACACAGTCATTTAGCACATTGTGCTCCCATTAATTGTGTATGTTGGTGCTAATTCTTTTATAGAATTGGTTATGAGCAAGGGAATAGAGGAGTTGCTTTGCTTTGTGTCTTACTAAAGAGGAAAGCTTGAGAGGTGTATGTTGTTAGCTACCTCTCATTCACTTTAATGTGCAAAAGTACATCCACTCTAATCATCCTTGGGTGTCTATTTATAGGCCACCGTCCAACACATTGGATGACTACCTTAAATTATTCTATAAGTAAGTAGATTATTCTAGAACACATGTATATATAAGAATATTATATTTTTCTAGAGATTTTCATATATTTCTACTACTTGCCTACTGTTTCATGAACATTTGAGAGGCTAGAAGTTCCATACAATTCTAGCTATTACTTGATCCTTGCTTCATGAATATTAGTGAGGTTTAGCCATGCATGAGTTGGTTACAAGTTTCAAGAAATAAATTAGCTTTTCAATCATGCATGAGTGATCTAGAGGCTTTAGGAGATGCATTATACACTTAGTTATTCATGAGATATTAAGATGATTCAAGAAAATAAATTAGCATCAACAAACTCTCCCTTAATTCATATCTTGTAAACTTAAATAAGCTCTCTATCACGGAAGAATTTTTTCTTTGATAAAGACTTCAGAAATATGTACGCCAATTGTCGATCTGTTTGACAGAATTCCAACTTAACTTCCCATTGATCAACTACTTCTCGGATATAATGATATTTGATAGCAATATGTTTTGTCCGATCGTGACTGATTGGATTTTCACTGATCGCAATAGCAAACTTACTATCACAATAATTTATTATCGGCTCATCTTGCTTCTCGCCTAGATCTTGTATAATTCTTCTTAGCCAAATAGCTTGTGAGACAGCTTTCGATGTCGCTACGTATTCTTCTCCTGCGGAAGCTAAAGCAACAATATTTTGTTTGTTCGCAGACCAAGAGCACATAACTAAGCCAAGTGAGAAAGCATAACTAGATGTGCTCTTCATATCATCAAGACATATAGCCCAACCATTGTCGATATAGCCAATTAATTTTGATTCTTTAACTGGCTTGTACAAGATTCCATAATCTGCAGTCCCTTTAATATACCGTAAAACTCTTTTTGCAACGGTAAAATTTAACTGACTTGGGCTAGACATATACCTTGATAATAAGCTGGCGGCAAACATAATATCTGGCCGTGTTGTAGTCAAATATAATAAACTTCCAACTAAGCTTCTATAAATTGATGGATCTACCTTTGCAACAAGGGGTTGTGACTGATTTGCAATTCTCCATTTTAAATTTTTTCAAAATATTTTGAGCATATTTCTTTTGTGATATGAATATTCCCTCATCACTTTGATATACTTTCATGCCCAAGAAATAGTGTAGTAAGCCCAAATCACTCATTTCATATGTATTAATCATGTAAATCTCGTCTTCCATGGCCTTTACTCAATTTTTATGTTTTTCAACCTCTTGAAAACTTTATGGCTCAACATGAATAATTGCAAAATTCATGTTGTTCTGATCCTATTTGTTGAGAAGTAGATTCTAATAATTCAATCATACTTCTTACCCATCTTGGAGGTGATTCCGGTATAGGTATAAGCTCATCACTACTTAGGGTTGAGTGTAAACTAGAGCTTAAACTTGACCTTGGACTTGATGACCATGGGCTTGGAGTATGATCTTCTTCTTCATGATTATCACGCATATGTGGTTGGCCTAGTGTGATGGTAGTGGTGGGAAATAATGGATTACTAGCATTTTCTGGAACCTTCCAATCACATCTAGCATTTTCATCAAAAAATCACATCCCTACTGATAATAATTTTCTTTTTCTCTAGATTATAAAGTGTATAGCCTTTGATACCATCAGCATAGCCAATAAATATGCACCGATTACTTCTATTATCAAATTTTACTCTCTTTTGTGCTGACACTTGAGCATAACAAATACAACCAAATATTCTCATATGACCAATGATATTTACCGTACCAAGCTTCAAAAGGTGTATGATTTAATGTTGCCTTTGTAGTACTTCTATTTAAAATATAAACTGATGTATTAACAGCCTCAGCCTAGAAAGATTTAGCATACCTTTGTCTTGAAGCGTAGAATTCACCATATCATTAATTATCTGATTTTTCCTTTCGGCGACACCATTTTATTGAGCACTATAGCGTGTCGTTAACTGTCTTCTTATGCTAGCATTTTCACAATACTTCTCAAATTCTTTGAGATATATTCTCCTCCTTAATCATTATGTAAAACTTTAATTTTTCTATTACTTTGATTTTCCACCATGGCCTTAAACTTTTCGAATGTCTCAAGGGCTGCTGATTTTTCTTTTAGAAAATATATCCAGATCATTCTTGTGTAATCATCAATAAATACGATAAAGTACCAATGACCTCCTTCTGACATTATTGGTATTTTACCAACTATATCAGTGTGCACTAATTTCTAATGGTGCACTTACTCTCCATGCTCCAATACGTGGAAAAGAAGTTCGTATTTGTTTTCCAAATGTACAACCTTCACATGAGTCAGACTTAGGGGTAATAAATGGAAGGCCTTGGACCATGCCTTTTGTCCCAAGTAACTTTAGTGCTCCATAATTGAGATGACTCATTCTCTTGTGCCATAAATTAGAAATATCAACTTCACTTCTGAAAGCCATTGGAGTTGGATGGTTCATCCTTAATAGGAAATTTCTATTATTCTCTATATTTATTTTAGCATCCAGCCAATTATTTTTATCGTCTAATATTTTGCAAGAAAAATCTTTAAAATAAACTACGTAGCCATGTTCTAAAAGTTGTCCAATACTTAGTAAATTTTGCTTTAAATTAGGTACCAGTAAAACATCTTTTATAAATTCTAGACCATCTGCAGTTTGAACAGAAACCGTACCTTTGCATTCACTTTGGGCTATGGTGCCATTAACCATGTGAATTTTTGTATGATAAGACAAATTCATTTCTCAAAAATAATTTTGGATCAGCAGCCATGTGGTTAGTACAACCACTATCAATAACCCAAACATCATCTTTTTCTTCTTGAGTAGTATGATATGAGAAAACCATTTCTTCATATTTTTCTTCTTGTGAAAAATTAGCCCGATTAAATTCTCGAGTTCTGCAATATTTTGCAATATGACCCTTTCTCTTGCACTTGTTGCAAGTTATTTACTTCCAACACATCTGTAGTATGGTTAGATTTTTCGCAAATATCACACCACATATTTGAATTAGACGTTCTTTTTTCTCTTCTTTCTCGACCTTCCTCCTTCTATATAATTTGCCTTCAAAAACCATTTTTCTAAAAATGCGTTGGAAATCCATTTTTCTAAAAATTTCCACGAAACCTTCAGTTTTGAGGCCTAAAACTTAATTTTGACTAAAATATATTTTCAATAGAGCTCCCTTAATATTGAAGTTTCCTTTCTTCGGGAGACTCCACTGAGCTCATTAGTTGTTGAATTGTGATAGACGCTAAATCTTTTGACCCCTCAATTGCAGCAACAATTTACTCATATTTTTCAGTCAGATTGATTAAAATTTTTCTTAACAACCTTTTGATCCTTAATATCTTCACCAAAGAGTCGCATCTGATTAACAATCTCAATAACTCTTGAAAAGTAATTATTTATATTTTCTGACTACTTCATCTGCAAATTTTGAAATTGTCTCCTTAAAGTTGAAGCTTGACGACAAGTACCGTTTCTAATACTTGAAATTCCTCCTTCAACTTGTCCCATGCTTCCTTCGACTTCTTGGTGCCAATAATACGCGAAAATAGATTTTCCACAACTCCTGGTTGGATCAAGAACAAGGCCTTGGCGTCATTCATCCAGTTCTCCACCAAAGTTTTTTTCTATTCCTCCAAAGGATTGTCTTCTGTGGAATACTACTTGTAGTCATTCTCAACAATATCCCAAAATCCTTCGGATAGCAGCAGCGTCCGCATCTTGATACTCCATACATCATAATTTCCTCCTGCAAAGACAGAAATCATAGACTTGAAGCCATACCTGTAGCTGCAAATAGCAATGTCGATATGCCATGCTCCTACTATATGGCCGACTTGAATCTGGGCACTCTGATACCAGTTGTTGGTGCTAATTACTTTGTAGAATTGGTTAGGAGCAAGCGAATAGAGGAGTTGCTTTACTTTGTGTCTTACTAAAGAGAAAAGCTTAAGAGGTGTATGTTGTTAGCTATCTCTCATTCACTTCAATGTGCAAGATTATGTCCATGAAAGTGCATCTAGCCCCTAAACCGGGTTTTAGATGATTAATGACAATCCTAGTCAAAGCGTGTGTGCGCTAACAATTTGTGGATGCAGTGAAGTTAGAAAAGTTTGACTCAAGCACGAAATGCGCAAATTCGATTAAAGCGAGAAGTGCTTCAAAAGGAGAAAGGCGAACGAAATCGAAGCGATAGAAGGCGTTTTTTTTTCTTTTTCGCTTTGAGTCATAGGACAATTCGTACTATTAAGAGGGGTCACCAAGTTACTACATGCATCTGTGAGAGAGTAATAAGTGGTAGAGGCTTCTATGAGTGAAATTCCAGAGAGCCTGGACCGAGCAGTTCGGTAAGGACAGACAGTCTGGCCCTAGGCTACAGCTAGAGTATAAGTGCTGGCCGGATGGTTTGGCCCTTGGGCCCAGACAGTCCGGCCCATGTAATTTTATCCAATGACTAGTTAATGTTTGACAGCCCTATATAAGTTATCTCGGGATTCTAGCCATTGGTGAGGCTTCTAGTTTAAACAGTAGGGTTCCTAGGTGTGTTCTAGCCCTTCCCAAGTCTCCCCCACTAATCCTAACACTTACTAGAGTGATTAATGCAAGGATCAAGCCTAGGTTGTAAGGTTAGGGATTAGTGAGTGATCATGAGTGTTCTTGAGTGACCTTGTCCATTGTTGAGTGATCTTGAGCGACCAATGGATGCATGTGGAGACGTGCAGGCCTATTACTCTGGGAGTTCACACTCCTAGACGGATAGGTGTCACCTCCAAGCTTTGTGGATCGCTCGAGATCAAGTTTGTCAAGGTTGGTATCAAACCTCTGCAATGAAATAGGTAACTTTTCTAGTGTATTTTTGTGCTTCTTCTTAGAAGGTTGCAGGGTAGAGCGTGTTACAACTTAGGTCTAGGCAAGGCGACTTGATCTTGACCTTGGTGGTTGATCAAGGGCTTGCTAGCGCCTAGGGGTGAACTTGGAGACCCGCGTTGGCCTTGTGTGAGGAAGCCAAGAGAGGAAAAGGATCAAGAGGGATCCCGCTCAGTGGAGCGCCTCAACAGAGAGTAGGATCGAAGAATCCGAACTTCGGGTAAAAATCTCTCGTGTCCATCTTTGTGTGTTTCTTGGTTTCCTGTTGTTCATGTGATTTTTCTGAGTTCATCTTTCACACACACACTGCACGTTCCCAGGAACTTCACCAAGAAAGGAGCACTGAAAAGTCTCTCTTTTCACCGACCAGACGATCTGGTGTTCATCGTTAGACAGTCCGGCCAAAGCTCTCGGCCCAACCCGAGATCCTTGATCGAACGGTCCGGTCTTACTGACCGCTACGATTTGAAGAATTTTTCAGAACACCTATTCACCACCTCTCTAGGATATCTCCCTAGGACTTCGATCCACTCCACTCATCCTTGGGCGCCTATTTATAGGTCACCATCCAACACAATGGATGGCTAACTTAGATTATTCTATACCACATGAACACATATAGAAATATTACATTTTTCTAGAGATTTCCATATATTTCTACAACTTGGCTATTGTTTCCTGAACATTTCAAAGGCTAGAAGTTTTCGTACATTTCGAGCTATTACTTGATCCATGCTTCATGAATATTGGTGAGGTTTAGTCATGTATGAGTTGGCTACAAGTTTTAAGAAATAAATTAGTTTCTCAACCATGCATGAGTGATTTAGAAGCTTCGAGAGATGCATTATCCTCTTAGTTATTTATGAGGTATCAAGAAGAAAGGAATTAGCTTCAATAGTGTATGCTAGTCTAGATATAATCTTAAACAATATCAAGCAAAAGCAATATATACCTGTAGACACTTGTCAAGATAGGTTGATTGGTTACTCACATGACTAGAAAGGTCTTGTGTAACGTATTAATCTTCAAGTTCGTGTACTATAACTCGTAGTTTACTTCTTTTAAAGTACTGTGTTCACTACTTCACCCATTTATGCTTACCTTTGTTCTTCATCATAAATCTTTACATCTGTTCTTTTCCAGTCATGTTCAACCGTGAATGTTTGATTCTTAGCTATTCTCTTCGGGTAAATACTTTTCAGAGTCATTTGAGAAGTAGATCTAACCCTTTTGGTCTTTCAGATTTTAAGTATGTTTGCATATTTACACTAATTTATAAACAATCAGCTTACATAGATGATATATTTCTGAAAGTCTCATATATTCTGCTTCCTCTCTAGCAATTTTCTTCTCGTCTTATATTTTATATTCTCGAAATTGCAACATAGCAGATTCAACACTTTTGTCCTTTTTCTTTTAATTTCTATTCTCTAAATTGCACCGTAATTATTCTAACTCATCTTATGTGTGCTTTTTATTGACCCTTAGTTATTTGTTGTGCATCTACAAAGACAAACACTCTCTGAATAATTGCTACCATGCATTAGAGTTTGTAAAGACATAACCTATCCTGAAGTCGGTACAATCACGGGATACACTTCCTGAATTTGATAGATGGGTATACTAGGAGTGGTTCAGGCCTACCATCACAAGCCTTCTTGAATCTATAAATGATCATCATTTACTAGACTTTGAGTTCCTACAATTCAATGTAAACAACGTTAGGATCTTGTGCAATATTAATGCAGCTGAGTTTTCATCTGTAACCAAACTCTGCTGCAAGAACAGAGAAGCAACCATTCAGAGAAAAAAAAGGAATTACTATGATGCAGCAAGAGTGTTGAAACAAATGATTAATGCAGCAATTGACAACTCAGCTATTGTCTAGTCGAAGATGTCAGAATATATAAGAGATTTGCAGTAGGTGCTTAAAACTTTTTATCTGAGGAAAGTTGTTAATCCACACAATAGCGTTGTCTACAGGATCTATCGACTTGGAGGCGGCACGGCGGAACTAAAGCACTATGGTGGCGTTCAACGTGAATACCCTCTCTCATGTGGAAGAAATTGGGTGAAAATAGGTGTACGGTGCAGACGTGGAGGCGGCGATCCCAGCATCCAAGCACAGCTGGCTTGGCGGCCATAATCTTCTGCTCATAGCCGGGTCGCACTCTGGGCCGGCAAGAGTTGTGGGGGACATTTGCCTCTGGGATGTCCGGGTGAGCACAAGTGTGCTTATGTGGGGAGTTAAGGGACAAGTAAAACTACTTCGCGGATATCGCCGCATCAGACACACTCTCATCGTTGTTCAAGGTGAGGCAGCATCTGGTGAAGTGTTCATGTCTGACTTGAGAATGATCAATGGTGGTGGCATTGGCATTGAGTCGTGGTTGTGCATTGGAGATGGGTAGAAGGCAGCAGCTGTAGCATCAGCAGGCAGAAAGGAGGGGGCAGCAGCTGCAGGATCGAGTGCTACCTCAATTGGTTGTTTGTGGCATGTGGTGGAGAGGTTGAGGTTTGGACACAGGTGGAACTAACTGATTATGGGTTTTAGAGTAGTTTCCTAAACATATGATGCATGTAATTTGTCATAAACAAAGAATTGGCCCAATTTTAAGTAGCTCTCTTCCTTTTTGTAATTAAGGTATTCATTTGGATTCCTGAAAGCTTTGCTTCTAAAACCAGCTCATAGTCATCATATATGGTCATTTGATTTAGGATGTCTAGAAGCTTATCATATTTGTAGCATGACTTGAGAATCTGTTACAACACAATTTGCAGTTTTCTACATGCTTAATGCTCTGCACAGTGCTGTCCTTTTGGTTGGTTAGATGAGCACATGTTAAGTGATGTGAACCAACATGGCATCATGTGAACAATCTAACCATGCAATATTTCAATTCTAGTTTTTTTTTTCTTGGAATTTGGTTCAGGATCTAACAGATCCTGAGATTTCATACAGAAACCGTCTCCAAAAAAAGCCACCAAATTAACCTCACAAGCACAAATAAACATCTGGAGTTCTGTATATAGAAAATCATGTTTGTTGACACATTATATCGTATCAAAACCTACATTACAATTTAATTGCTTTTTGTTGGAGCTGGGGTCAAATATGAAAAATTTCAGTATTTTAGATTTTTCTTGTGCATATGCATTATGATATTTTTCATGCCATTTTCTTCACTAACCACCTTAAGGCCCTACTGAACCAATGAATTATGGAAAAAATTAATTCCAATGTAAAAAATTATATGAGAAGCCTTTGGATAGTGTCAGGCATATTATAAGGACATGAAATTTAAAAGCATAGAAACGGAATGCCATCCCATGTCCTATAAAATCCTACAGGATTCCGAAATATATGATATTAGTGGATTGTTCATGAAAGCATCAGAAAATGGTGGGAAACATATGTTGATGAGAGGGTGAAGAGAGAAAGGGGGTGTGTATTCGCCTTCCCAAATAAAAAATAACAACAGGAATAACAAGAGGTATGAGAAATTACTAGGAATGTGTTATCCTTGTTCCTTCATTTGAAATAACTCTTGTGTGGAGAACTTTGTAGGACTAAAATCCTATCCTCTGAGATTCCTTTAAAAATCCTATAACACAAAAGCATGTTGAGGAATTCTGACATAGGGTGTTTGTAAATTATTTAGAATTTTAATGCATCTCTCTAATTCTCTTCCCGTTCTCTCCTAAATTTAGTCAAGTTTAATTCAATCTCAAAATTCTTATATACTTTTGTAATAAGGCATCCAGACACCTCTTTTATGCAATTCACTTGCTTTTTATCTTCTCTGTAATATTCAATAAGCTACAGAATTCATGTTGAATCTTTTCCTTGCCTGTTTTGAGGATTTTGCATTACAAAGCTAGCCAAACTAAAATTTGTATTGTTGGGATGGTCAGTTTGTCCAGCCTCCCTAATCCAATAAAACATTGCATACAACATACATATCAAAACTATCCTTATTTTCTATTTTTGTTGCAAATGCATGTGAAAGTTTGTAGTTCTACGGAACACCATGAACCTGAAAACTATGGGGGAAAACGCAAATTAGTTTTGACTTCTCCTTTTGTTTCAGTCGGCAGGGTAAGGCTGTAATTCCCTATTATTACGCTGATGATTCATCCAATCTTTCAATTTAGTAACACATTTACACAAAAGGAGGATTGCGTACGTGCTTACACGTATACGCTAACAGATTAGGGTACTATTTATGTGTATCTACGTTCAGATACCGCACCAGGGGACGCCAGGGAGCGTATATATGTGGAAACTATTAGAAGAAGAAGCAGAACAACTCCATTCAGGTAAAGAGAGGGTTCGGTCGCAGAAGCCAGGATCCATGACCATGGTCGGGGGTGTACCGGCCGCCGCCGCCTTCTTCATCCTCTTCCTCGGTGCCAATGGTATGTGATCAACGGAATCTGCCTGTGTTTTTCTTTTAGATAGATCCACCAGTGACCTGTGTTTCTTCAGTGGTTGAATGGTTTCCCATGAAATTTGTGTGCAAATGGGGCACATAGGAATTCTGATACCAGCATCGACCCACCTGCCATGCATTAGGCGTACCATATGATGTCCTGAACAACTGTGGGTGATTGCCCTGTTCTTTTCATGAATTGTTGCTTCCCCTGGTTAATCGTAATGATCACGGGTCGACCTACAATCCACATAGGTCTTAACTTTTAACTTTTAGTCCTTTACGTTTAACCACATGAAGCTTTTAGTTTTTCACCTAGATTGACATGTTTACATGACGTATGGACGTTATACTCCTGCAATTGGGACTGTCATGCTTTTCATGCTTGTTCACAATCCATACACACAGGCCGGGTTTTTTTTTTTTTTGCTGAGTTATCTCCCTCCGTGCCTCTCTTGATTTGTTTTTTCATACTCTTTTCTAGGAGTATAAGAAAGATATGTAGCTAGCCTTGATGTGCATAAACTGCATACATGTGCGTTTCTAATCGAGATACTGCTATACGTACTTTAAAAATTCTTATATAACTCTTATAAACAAAAAATCTTAGCGTTTTGATCTAGTCAATTGGTAGTTATTAAAAATCAAGATGCAACCATAGTTTGCCAGGTCAATTTTCTAAAGAATTTGTAAGACTATTTTTTACGTTCCGTCAACCATCTATTTGCATCTTAGATCCATGCATGTAGGTTGATACTGGCTAGCTTGGGTTTGATTTCTAAGAGTTGGGTTTGAGTTTTGAGTCTTTTGACACATGCTATTGCTAGTGACCTCCAGGTGCAACACAAGTCAAGTTCACGTTCCATAACAACTGCCCGGAGACCGTCTGGCCGGCGACGCTGTCCTCGGCGGGCCACCCGCCGTTCCCGACGACCGGCTTCGCGCTGCCGCCGGGGGCCTCGCTCTCCGTCGCCGCCGTCACGCCTACGTGGTCGGGCCGGGTGTGGGGACGCTACCGGTGCGCCACCACCTCGGGGGGCGCCAGCGGCAGCCGCTTCTCCTGCGAGTCCGGCGACTGCGGGACGGGCCAGGTCGCGTGCAACGGCGCCGGCGGCGCCCCGCCTGCCACCCTCGCCGAGTTCACCCTCGGCGGCGGCCTCCGCGACTTCTACGACGTCAGCAACGTGGACGGCTTCAACCTGCCGGTCGAGGTGCGCCCGGAGGATCTGCAGGACGGCGCGCGCTGCCGGACGACGTCGTGCCCGGCGGACATCAACCGCGTGTGCCCTGGCGAGCTGGCGGTGCGAGCGGCTGGCGGCGGCGCGGCGGCGGCGGCGGCGGTGGCGTGCAAGAGCGCGTGCCTGGCGTTCGGGACGGACGAGTACTGCTGCCGCGGGCGGTTCGCGTCGCCGGCGGCGTGCGGTCCGAGCAGGTACTCGAAGCTGTTCAAGGCGCAGTGCCCGCAGGCATACAGCTACGCGTTCGACGACGGGAGCAGCACCTTCACCTGCGGCAACGCCACCGGATACCGCCTCACCTTCTGCCCCGCCGCCGCCAACAACTAGCTAATCATGCCGCCTGCAGGCCGGTGATCGATCGATCTATCATTCGCCCGATTATTTTAGTCGAAGGAACTCGAATATATTACTCAAAAGATCGGTGTTGTACTCGTGTAGTAATCCATTATTTGGGGGTAAAAGAAGACACTAATCCATTAGTGTCAACCTATCTATTGGCTTATATTCCTATATGCTAAAATTTAAATTTTCAAACTTAATTTTAGATTAAATTTTAGAGTTTTTTTATCCCAGTTTATTTTTCAGTTTTGTCTTTTAGATTGCTAAGAGCACAAATTATTTTTCATTTGTATTTTTAACATTAAATTTAGATAAATTTTACCTTTTTATCGTGGTTTATTTTTTCAACTTTAATTCGCTAAGTACAAACATAAAAATTTCATTCATAAAATATTTTTTTATTTGTAAATGTGATGTAATCACCCTCTATGGCTTCTTGTGTATATATATGTTTCAAGAGAGACGTAAGCAAAGCATGTCCTGAGTTTCATTATTTGAAATCTTCTGTGGGAATAAAGCATATTTTAAGCATCGGATTATGTTGTATACAACTGCGTGGGGGTAATCAACGATGTATACATTTTAAACTTGAAGCGCATATCCACACATTGAAAGAAATAAGCCTAAGGCCTCCTTTGATCCAAAGGAAATTTATAGGAATTTTAGAGAATTTCATTCCTATAGAAATTTTTCCTATAAAGCTCTTTGAATCAAAGGAATAAAGTCAATAAATTTTTCCTACACGTAGACATGATTGATCTAGTGTTGGTGCTAAACATATATGCGCTACCAGCGTGTCAAGTATATAAGAACATATATATTTATAGTACAAGATTTAAAAGAATATACCCAGAGGATGCAGAGAGACCTCCGGCTGCAGCACTGCTCCGGCTGCTGACTTTCGCTACCGCTGTTGGTGTCGCCATTGTCGAAAGTCGTCATGTCAAAGTAGTTGTACATGAGCAGTGCCATGATGCCATGAAGTAGAACATCAAAAAGAATAGAACGTGAACCACCAACCAGTCACACAAAAGCAGCGTTCCATGAAAACTGTGGATAGAGGACGCTATATCGGTATTTAATAATCACACATCAATTGGAGAGTGTGTGCATGTGTGTATACATATATCATGAACATAAGAAACAAACTAGTGATATATCAATAGACATGTAATTTAAGAGAGATTTAGTTGTATTCAAAAAGCCGGTATCTCGTTCCAATTTAACTTAAATTAAGAAATAATATAGTGTACCATTCATTACATATCACGACTCATAAGAATACATAATTAAAGGAGACAAAGCAACTAATGAACCTGTCATTTGTTATTGTCATTTGAAGGACCAACCACATTGACCTCATGGTCACGCTATACCGGCTGGTAAATCAAATTGCGGATTGCAATAGCGGGCAGTGCTGGATCTAGCCAACGAGATTAGGGGGTCTGAACAAATTAGATAGAGTTTTAGCCTCCATTTCTACTGATCTTTGCCATAAAATTTTAAGGAGTTTTCGCGGGGGCTCCAATAGCTTTAACAGGGGTAACGGTGGCTCGAGACCCCGCCACCTCCATGTTGGATCTGCCACTGATAGCGGGCTGCTATAACAAATAGTGGTCCCTAAGTTCCAACCCGCTATATTCAGCCCACTACTGATAGTATTAGTATTAGAGGGTCGTTACCGCTATAGTGGTCGCCACGACCGCTATTTATTACCTTGCGTATAGATACTTAGTCAAGTGGGATTTCAAAAGCCTAGTGGAAGAACGGTGTCTCACTAGATACCTCTCAAGGATGACGAACATAGATATGAAGACAAAGACATACCATCACGAGTAACTTCGACATTGTGAAATTAAAAGGGAGTAATGGTGATCACACTATTAGAGGATAGTCAATCGCTTAAATCAATTTGTGCACCATTAGGAGTGACAATTATTCAGTCCAAAAAAAGGGAAACATCTAGGTGTAGTGCACCCATGGATCTGAGTAGGACTCTTGTGGGCATTGGATGCCTAGTTTTAGTTCTTATAATACACATAGGCAAGGAGGCTGGTTCGATGAGTGAGAAAGCTCCGGTCGTCCTTACATCCACACACAATGTTCCTTTCCTGGATATGTGGATACTAGTAGAGCACATTTTCTGGACGTGTAGATACTAGTAGAGGCGCCACTAGATTGCAATGCTAGTGGCACGGTTGTGTCATGAGGTGTGATGCGGATCTATTTACTACAAGAAATATGACCTTCTGTGATGAATTCCTCATAACATCGAAGCTATTCGTCATTACCACATTCCATTGTATGATGTTTATAATGAGATGGGGTGGCTTAGTGATGAAAAGTAATTGTTCGTCATTAATACCAACTAGAAATCGTCATAAAGTATTTCAATGGGACATTGTGATGAATTTTAATTTGTCATAAGGGCAAAAAGCAAACGCCATAAATTTATATAATGCATTTCTAGAAAAATGTATTAAAAGTTGAAGAAATTTAATAAAGTGAATTGATAAGGAAACTAAAATTTTCCCTTAAAAATCATGGCCGAAAATTTTTTTGTAATATTCAATGTGGTCTAAATTATTCTCTGAAATTTTATGTGAATTTTCTAAGCTCAATAACTAATTTTAATACCACAGTGCATTTAACACATTAAAATAAATTAAAATCCTTTATATGTTCTTGTGTGTTGTCACACCCGAAGTTTTATCCCAAGCCTAAATTCGTAAAAGAAATTCGTAAATAATAATTGGCTTAATTAACTCAGGAAAAATACCTCTAAAGAAATTAATTTAATTAAATCAAGCTTCGCAGAAGTATAAAATTTTGCCAAGCAAATTAATTTAAAATTCGGCAAAAGTGGGGCTTTCCTTTTTCCCTCATTTTTTCCTTTCTTTTCCCTTTCCTTCTCAAATTGGGTCGAAGTCCAATTTTCCTCCTTTCTTCTTCTTTTTCCTTTTTCTTTTTCCTCTCCTCCTTCTCGGGCCGGCCTAGCCGAGCCGGCCCATCTCCCCTTACTCTAGGCCGGTCGGCCCATCTCCCCTTCCTCCAGGCCGGCCCAGCCGAGCCGGTCTCTCCCTCCCCCTCCGCGCGCCTCCCTCTCCGCCCCGGCCCAGCTTCCGCACCCGTCGGCCTAGCCGCTCGCCCGCGCGGCCGAAGTCCGCTTCGCCTCCCTCCCGGCCAAACCGAGCCCGCGTCGGCGCTGTGGCCGAGCCAGACTCCGCCGCCGCGCCCGCAACCGCAGCCGCAAAATCCGCGCCGCGCCCGACTCAGACTCCACAACCGCCGCCCCGCCCTAGCCGGCGCCGCCACCCTATAAAATCCCTGCCTCACCGCCCCGCCGCCATTTTCCCCTCTCCGCCCGAGCTGCCGTCGCGCCCAAGCTCTGTCGCCGCCACCATCCAATCTCACCGCCTGCCATCGGATTACCTCGTCATCGGCCGTCATCCCCTGTCCCGCCTCCTCGTCAACCCTCCACCGCCTTCGCCTCCGCCGGTGAGCGTCCCCACCTTCCTCTCTTCCTCTCCCACATCCTCGCCATCGCCGTCGGGCTACCCGCCACCGTCGCCGAGCGCTGTGGGCCACCGGTCTTCACCGTCAGACCGCCACCCCACGTCGCCGCCGCCACGCCGACGTGGTTACGCGCCCGCCTTCCCGCGAGATCGCCTCTTGTTCTCGTGCGCCGTCGCCGGCATCCCCGTCGCGTCGCCGCTGTGCGCCGCATTCGCCGTCGTCCCGGCCGTGCGTGGTCGCGCCGTCGCCGCCGCCGGTCATCGGTCGTCGCCGCCGCGCCGTCGCCGCCACGCCCTGCACCGTCGCCGTACGCGACGCTGTCGCCGGCTGTCGTCGCTTGCCGCCAGCCGAGCGCCTCCCTCCCCGCTCCCCTGCTCTCCCTCTCTTACCGACGGGCCCCACCCATCGGCCTCACCCTCTCTCCCTCGCCCCATGGCCCACCTGGCAGTCGCTAGCCGGCCATCCCCCCCTCTCTCTCTTCCGTGCGGGCCCCAGCTGTTAGCCTGGCCAACCCCTCCTCTCCTCTCTCCTCTCCTCGGGCCCGCCAGTCAGCCTCTCCTCACCCTCTCTCCCTCACCGACAGGTGGACCCCACCTGTCGGCGCGCCTCCTCTCTCCTCGCTGACGTCAGCAGCCCTATTAATTGCGCAATAATTGATTTAGGACTTTTCTGTTTAGTTAAAAAACCCAAAAAACTTCTAAAATTCATATCTAATTCATCTAGTCTCCGTTTCGGCCCATTCAAATTTCATTAAATTCATAAAATTATCAAGAATCCATTAAAAATAATCATGTTTAGCTCAGAATAGCTGTAATAATGATTCATTACCCGGTTCGGGTTAATGCCAACTAAAAATAATCATGTGGGTGCACGGTTTTGAGAGTCGCTCCCATGGTAAGTAAGGACCGGTTCGCAGGAAACCCTGAAAATTATTTCCATGCTAACCACAAGCCCGAATGGGCAACGGTGGGATTTGAAGTGTAATTGCGAACTATTCGACTTACCCAGGCAAGGGTGAGCATGATGCAGTATGGATGGGAATCGTGGTGTAACGATGGTACTATGCTACTTCTGGATTCACCTAGGCACAAGAGGGGGCTGCCCGGCTTGGTTTAAAGGAGGGGGCAAAACCTGAAGTGTGGTGCGATTGAATAGGGAGGGTTATGCGACGGGTCCTATCATAGTTCCCTTTTTGGTATGCCATGGTGGTATATCGGCGCACGTTCAAGTGTAGCGGGACTATGTCTTGTGGGTACAGTAGTATATCTCTGATCAGAGTAAATCTATTCGAATAGCCGTGCCCACGGTTAAGGGCGAGCTACTAGCTTCACTGCGATTAGTTGAACCTTTAATGACCTAGGTGAACTGGCTTTCGCTTGGGACTACTGCAACGTGGTGTAACGTTGAGTAGTGGTTAGGCCTGTGGCAACGTGGTGTAACATTGGACAGTATTGTGATATTTTACAACTGTTATTTACTTATCCTTTAACGTATTTAATTACCTTTATTCGGTTTAATCTCTATTATTATTTAAGTGCTGCTTTATTGCAACTAACCCTAAGCCTGTCGTTGATGATCCTTATGCATCATTTATTACAGTCTTTTCCGTGCTACTTGTTGAGTACGGTGGTTTGTACTCAGTCTTACCCAATTTCCCCCTCAAGAGCTAGAAGTTGAGTCCGATGGAGGAGACTCTCAGGAGTGAGCTGGCCTACCGTTGAAGCTTTGCCTGTGGACTGGAGCCGTACCCGCTGGAGCTAGTCTACCTTTCTTTTCGCTGCATTTTCGTTAGAATAAGTGTTATTTTCATTTGTTTCTAAGAATGATGGTTATGTAATCAACATTGTCTATTTGTGTACCCTGGCTGGTCCTAGACAGGGATTTTAATACACAATTAAGTTTAGAAATTCGTGTGAGGAATTTCTGGGCATGACAAGTTGGTATAAGAGCCTAGTTTGACCATAGGATCAGCCCAATGGAAACCCTAAGAGTGCTCTGCTTTTCATGTTTGTGCATTGTTTTGCGAAAGTTAGAGTGCTTTAAAAATGGGTTAGTGCTTTTCAAAAGCGTGATTCATTTAAAAAGACAAAACCCCCTTTTGTTGAAAAGCGTGAGTAAATTGATTTATGGGTAAAACTTTGTTTACTTAGTTTCTTTTATGATTTATTTATCTTGAAATGAAATTTTGCATCCATTGATTCCAAATCCTTGTTGTTCTTTAGATGGCCAACCACACCTTGTTTCACCGTGAACTTGGAATGGCTGGATTTGTGGCAGAGTTGGCAAAAGTGTCCTTCACAGCAGGATACCCCTATGAACCGGAGTACACCACAATCCACCCTCTCGAAGGCGAGTTTCCTCACCATGTCAGGTTGGAGCTACACGGAATCCCCGATTACCTTCCTAACATGGAAGCAGAAGGAGCTGGAGGCTCGCATGAGCATGCCTGCCAGGAGGCCGCCTACAATCTGATGACAATGCTCAGGGCCATGCATGACCTGACGTTCCGTCATTCGGCATACCGGTATCACCCTGGTCGTGGACCCAATTCCATGGTCAATAGGTTTCGGTCTACCCGGAGTGAGCAAGACCCTACCTTCGGTAGGATGTGCACGGTGCTGCAAGGCCTCGACCAGATGCATCACGACCTCCATGAAGCGCCCAAGGCCTTGAACAACGCCAAGCTCACTCAGATTGTCCGTCTGCAGGATGAGATCGACCACCTGAAGAAGGAGAATGCCAGACTCAAAGGACTCCCGGAGCCCGATGGTGCGAGGCTTCGTCTCACAGCAAGGAAGCGAACCCGCGGGCCAACAAGAGTTCAGTCTTACCCTGGTGCCCCGGATAAACCAAGACCGTTGATGCAGATGGTGCCGACGTCCCCAACCCCCGTGCCCGAGGAAGGTGTCTCCCCCTTCAACACTGCGAGGAACCGCAATGGCACAGTCTCTAGTAGCAGTGAGTCCGCCTCTGGTGAAGATGAAGACGGTCTCCCCAACAACTCTAGGAGCCGTTCTGAAGACGAGGAAGAAGATCCGTCCCCTACCGTGGACCGTCGCTCTCCTTCCACGCACTAGACGTCACCTTTAGCTTCGTTCTTAGTCATTGTGTGCTAGTTTTGGTGTGTTAGGTTTGCTTTACTTGGGGCTAGTGGTGAACCATAGCAGTAGTGGGGTTATGGTTGTACCGCCAGGAGTTGTGTGGTTTTTAAGCGTGTTTCTTAAGCAAGACAATTATAGTTCATTAATTAAATAAAGCCCATGTTTGCTTAGCCGTTTCTTTTTCTTCTTTCTCTTTCTGCTCCCTCCCACCCCTGCAGATGGTGAACACCCGCAACGGCAACCGTGACAGTGACCAGTCCAGCACCGGAGGACCTCCGCCACCATTGAGGCAAATGATTGGCTCCATGCCATTGAGAAGAAGCTCAACTTACTAGAGTGCACTGACCAAGAGAAAGTCTCATTCGCCACACACCAGCTGATGGGTCCCGCCTCTGCTTGGTGGGATAATTTCCTAGTTACTCGCATCGCTACCACGGAAGTGACTTAGGCGGAGTTCTGTCTCAACTTCCGCAAAGCTCATATCCCTGATGGGATAGTCACACAGAAGAAGCGTGAGTTCCACGCTTTGCAACAAGGTACCAAGACAGTGATAGAGTACCTCCATGAGTTTAATCGCCTAGCGCGATATGCCCCCGAGGATGTTCGCACTGATGCCGAAAGGCAAGAGAAATTCCTTGGAGGCTTGGACGACAAGTTGAAAAAGCAGTTGCTTTCGGGCGACTATGCTGACTTCGAGAGGTTGGTCGACAAGGCCATCCGTCAGGAGGACAGCACCTCCAGATGGATAAGAAAAGGAAGGCCTCCCAGTTCAGCTCCAACTGGCCGCACCCGCAAAAGCCCCGGTTCCACACCGGCCCTCATCCTCAGAATCAGCAGCACGGGCAATCTACATTCATTGTCCGCCAGCACCGTCCCTACAACCCCAACAACTTCAACAATGGTGGCTCGTCCCAGCGTGCTCCACCTCAGCGTCCTGTCCCTGCACCAGCTCCTCGACAACAGAATGCACCTCCACCAACAGCTCAGCCTCCTCCCGCTAGGAAGGATACATGTTCTAAGCCTGGGGTGTGCTACAACTGTGGTGACCCAGGCCATTTTGCCGACAAGTGCCTGAAGCCAAAGCGCAGCGGGCAGAGGTTCGTGCAAGCTCGCGTGAACCACGCCACCGCAGAAAAAGCACAGGCTGCGCCAGAAGTAATAATGGGTACATTTCCTGTCAACTCCGTACCTGCTACAGTACTTTTTGATTCTGGTGCTACGCATTCCTTTGTTTCAAAGAAATTTGTGGGATTACACGGGTTAAGAAAGGAGGAACTTAAAAACCCAATGCAGGTTAGTACCCCAGGAAATAGCATGACCTCGGTCAGCTATAGTCCAAACGTGCCCATAGAAATTGAAATAGAATAGTTTCTAGGCAATCTTATCCTTCTTGAGTCTAAAGACCTAGATGTCATTTTGGGAATGAACTAGCTTACCAAGCACCAGGGAGTGATTGGTTATGCCAAGCGCACCATCACCTTGGTTAGTGTGGAAAGTGAAGTCGTGACTTATCAGTCACCGGAGTCTATGAGGATCGGAACAAGCCTGAAT